>NW_015386431.1:203151-269109 GCF_001527695.2 Protobothrops mucrosquamatus
ATAATAATAATAATAATAATAATAATAATAATAATAATAATAATAATAATAATAATAATAAAGTTGGAAGGGACCTTGGAGGTCATCAAGTCCAACCCCCTGCTCAGGCAGGTAACCCTATACCATTTCGGACAAATGGCTGTCCAGTTTCTTCTTAAAAACTTCCAGTGTTGGAGCATTCACCGCTTCTGGAGGCAGTTTTATTGAGTTATATTTAATGTGCTGAGTGGGAACATGTATGGTACCAAATTGCAAAGAGCCCTTAATCAGATAAATCAGTGAAATTCTATGACTAATGAAAAGATCTAGTTATTACCCAATGGTTTAAAGAATAACTTTAAAATACAACTCTCTGTGGACTTGCATGAGAGTGACCCTTAGCAATGGAATGTTCTATATCTTTTCAAAAATCCAGGTAAATTAATTTTTTATCCAGAAAGCTGTTCAATTGTTTTGCTGACCATCTCCTTCAGAAGATGATGGGTGAAGTACAAGTGGGAGGTAACTTTAATCAGGGGAGAAGATTTAATAACTGATATTGAAATAATGGAAATATTGAAATGAAGAGACATGATGTCATCATGTTTGCTTTTAAGGATAATACCACTAAAGTCGGTAAAAACATCAACCTTAAGAAAGTGGATTTTTAATAATCTAATAGCTGTACTGAATATAATTCTGTGACCTTAATCTAATGACTAGATATACCACCTCATCAAAAAAAAGTAAAAATGAAAACATAACCAATAGAAATCTCAAGAAGAAAAGAAATAAACAGAGACTAA
The DNA here is from genome assembly GCF_001527695.2 of Protobothrops mucrosquamatus. Lineage (NCBI taxonomy): Eukaryota > Metazoa > Chordata > Lepidosauria > Squamata > Viperidae > Protobothrops > Protobothrops mucrosquamatus. Next base: position 203,937 of record NW_015386431.1, read on the forward strand.
AGAAGTAAATGTTCTTGGTGAAAAGGTTTAGTGATATGAAAAATAAAAAAGTCATATATGGGAAACTGAAAGGAGGACTAGCTGGCTGGAGAGAAGGAGAGAAAAAGAAAAGGAAGGAAGGAATGAAGGAAGGAAGGAAGGAAGGAAGGAAGGAAGAAAGAAAGAAAGAAAGAAAGAAAGAAAGAAAGAAAGAAAGAAAGAAAGAAAGAAAGAAAGAAAGAAAGAAAGAAAGAAAGAAAGAAAGAAAGTAAGTAAGTGCTGGTGAAAGACACTAAAAAGAAAGGTGGGTTCTTCAGCTATATACAGAAAAAAATAAAAAAATAATGTAGCAGCTATTCATCAAAAGTGACAAAAGCTAATAGGTAACAAAAGAAAGGTGAACTACTCAACTACACTGGTGTTATCCAACAATATGCTATGTGTTTCATCATATGATTGTGAAGGGCAACCTGAAGGGGAAATCTGATATTGGTAGAGATAAGTTTAGATAGATTTTTAAGAACAATTCATATCAGGCTAACCATATCTTATTTTTTCAATAATATTATAGAAGGTTGCTAATGTTTTTTAGAAAGACAAAAAACCACACAGATTTAAAATAGAAAATCCTCTCTTGCCAATAATATTTCTGAAGGATCTTGAAATTGTAGTTAAATACCAGCTAAATATGGGTCAGCAATGCAAGATAGCTACTAGAAAAGGTAAACATGTGTTTAGATTATAACATATATACATATATATTTTTAAATGGCAATAAGTAATCCTTCTATTCTAGATGTGAGAAGTAAGCTGAGACCCAATAATTCATAGTTTAGCAACCACTCAACTTCAAGATCTACCCACAAAGGGCTTTTTAATTCATTGGAACAATGGGAAGAAAAAGCTAGAGTTTGAACCATTTTGAGTATATGGGAGTTTCACTCTTACACTAGTACTGGGCAATCAACTCTTTAGTTTGTTTTTATTCTTGTTTGTAATAAACATTTTTAAACTAGCCAAGTCCTAGATTAAGAAACAAGTTTAATAATATAAGCTCCAGAACTCTGTGAAATATGGATGAATTCTGATCAGAGAGATGGATACTGTTATCAGATCTCACCTAGAGCATTTCCGTCCAGTTGTTGACCACCATATCCAAAGGATTCAGATGAATTAGAATAGGCTTAAGAGATACAATGACCAATACATAACCAATAGAAATCCCAAAGAAGGAAAAAAATAAACAGTGGCTGGGCTTTAAGTTCCAGCAAAAAGGAACTGTGGATCTATACTGTATTCTTGAAAAGGGAAGGATAGGAAGGATATAACAGCAGTCTTAAAATATCTGAGGGGAAGTCACAAAAAGAGCAGATATTGTTTGTCCTTTATTATTCCAAACTCCAAGGTAAGGAATGACATTGTAATCTTACTATAGGAAGACATGTTCCAGATTAATTTTAAGGCAAGAGTAGCAAGAGTATTGATGATTTTCCCTTCACTGGATGTATTCAGGCTACCTATCAGGGATGCTTTAATTGAGACACAACATGAAATACTGATACCTAAATAGTCTCCATCAACACTGATATTTTTATATGCATTTGGACTTAACATAACTGAAAGCATGACAGGCTACTAAAACTATTTTATTACACAAACACACACATGCTCTGACCAATGCTATGATCCGTTTTATCATTTGCCTGGTGCAAATCTGAGAAATTGGTAGATTATCTTGAAAGGCAAAGGCTAGCTCCAGTATCTGAGATCAATGTTAGGAATTTCAGGTTTATGGAAGCTCTCTGCAGAGTTATTTGGAAGAGAGCTGGAAATAACTAATCAGAGATATTGGAATATCACTTTGTATCTCTATCGCGATTCAACTCCTTTAAATATAACTCTATTAACTCTGTTTAAAGGGAAAATGCTGTTGTTATTTTGTGTATATGGTTTAAAGAATTTGTATGAAACAAAGGGTTTATGTGTCAGCTTATTTATGAGTTCTCATTCAATTGAAGATAGATTAAGATTTATTTCCAACTGATTTCAAAGAGTTAAACACACCTTAAATATATATCAAGAAATAAACAAGATTTAAAAGTGCTCAACTCAATTTCATCACTGTTTCCAAATATCATGGAAAATATTTAAAATGTATTTCATTTATAAAATAGTCAAGATATTGTTTATCTCCTACCTGATGGCATAGCTCATGCACAATAACCATGGTGACATCCAGTAAATATGATAAGGAAGAAATGCTTGAATCCAGGAGTATTCTTTGCTCCACAAAAACATTCAATCCCCAGTTCTCCATTGCAGCATAAGGATGCTTAGGCACAGCTAACAAATCTAGAAACAGAATGAAATGTACTTTAACAAGCTTGTGGGTTTTAAAACTCCCATTATTTAAAAACGAAAGGACATAAAAACAATTCTGAAACGCAAGAATCAAAACATTAACATTCCTGAGCAATAACACAAACTTTATTTCATTAATTGTTTAGTATATATCATGTCCTAGGAATCAAAATATATTATTCTCAGTTTAAAATTCACTAGTGTTTCCCATCATTGGGACAGATCAGAACCTCATACTTCAGCAACAATATCTATATTAAAAGACATAATTTTAACACAAAGAAGCGACTATTCATGTTTGTCCATATCAAAAATTTGGTTTTATTACAATGAAGTTTGCTAATTAGAAGAGAAGGTATTACAGACTACTTAGTTGTTCCAAATCCACATGAGACTAAACACCAAAAATCTTGAACTCAAAGCTAGTGTGGTAGTTTAAAGATTTAGCCAATGAGATTATTAAATTGCATTATTTTTCTTGTGTATATTTCTACAATTTGTAGTCTTTTGCATATCAGTTATAAGCTATTCCCATAGAGTTCCATTTGTTCATGAGAATCATGTCTAAAATATAAATAATGTGCTTGGCAGGCTTTATACTTAAAACATTTGGATATTTGTTTTATTTTGCTTGCATTGCATGTTATCATGCATACAAGTACATTAATATTATTCACTAATGGAAATATCTTAATACTAGTTGCATGTTTGTGTGAATTGTGGAGTGCATTTAATCATTACTGGGAATTCAGATTTGTTAGTACACAGGTAAGAGCAGCTTAGTGTATAAAATGCATTCTTTGTGGTTTGGTGTATATTTACATATGTATTATATATATATTGTATAAAATATGCAACGGGAAAATAATTTTCTATCAACAAGCAATGGGAGATCATGTTAAATTCCCCAAATATTTTTAAGCTGACCATTTGCATAACTGATGGAATGTATATACAAATGTATTTTAAAAAAATAATTACTCTTACATTCTATATAAAAAAAATGAGAAAACATTTGGGTTTTTAAAAGTTATGATAGGCACTCTGCGCTGGGACAGGAAGTGACCAGCTAGGCAGTTGGAAAGCATGTGACCAGATTGGACCTATCAACTGGATTTGGAAAGGAAGGATGTGGCATATTCTACGAGACAGGTATAAAGCTTATGCTGAACAAATCATAAGTGTGGCCTCTTGCTTGTACATAGAGAGGTTCACCAGCCTTTGCAAACGCTTTAATAAAACTTGTTTTGTTTTTCCAACACCTTTGAAGTGGAATTTATTTTATTCTTAACAATCAGATGCTGATAAAGGGACAAATATGCTTCATATGTCAAACTGGCAAGATAGCCTTTGACTGCTATATTATAATCCAGGCCTGGTTGCATGCACTGGCTTCATAATGTGAAAGGTGCAGAAAATTCTCAACTTCTGTTGCCTAATTTCCTTTTTCATGAGAGAGAGTTTAGAATGGTTATTAAGGCACTAGGCTAGAAACAAGGAGACTCTGTGAGTTCTAGTTCCACCTTAGGCTGAAAGCTGGCTGGGTGGCTTTAGGCCAATCACTCTCTCTTGGTCTAACTAAAAAAAATAAAATAGGTACATGTGAGTATGTTAATATTCTAAGTGGTAAAGGATATTCATATCCACTTTGAACATATTTAAAAGAAAGAGGCTGGAGATTTTTAGTCTTGGCTAACCAGTCATGTTATTGAACACTCCTACCTCTATTGCCCTTCCAAAAATAATGGCCAGTGCCAGCATTAAATAAACAAAAGGAAGAAAGTGGCATGCACAAATGATTGTTTAATAAGAAACCTAGGGTGCTTTAGACTAAATCTTCTTCACAGGCTATTTCCTCAAACTACTATACTATGTGAAAAAAATATTTCTACCAATTCCAGTGAAACTTGTTTGGCTTTATATTAAAACATTTTTCTTCATGTACTAAATGCGACACAGTGAGCCCAGCAAATATAGATATGTGACCATAACTTAGTGAACAGAGAAAATGAGAAGGATCTGCTTAAGCTAAAATAACAGTCCATGAGAGGAAAGATATTTTATGAGTTGATATAGAGAAAAGAATAAAAATATTCAGAGTTCAATAAACTAGGCAATGTCAAAAGAAACAGTCATTTTCACAAAATTACATAGATAGCAATTTAGTTTAAGGAATATCTTATCCTCTGCTCCAAGGAAAAGCTTGACATGGAGGAAAAATGGAATATATATTAAAACAAGCATAGTTAATGACAGGGTCCCCATTTTAAAAAAAAGAATACAAAGAGATCCAGGCAAATATAGGGTAACCCATGTAAAGCTTGGGGAAACAGTTGCCTTATAGAGGAGATGGGCAGCATAAACATTAATTAATTTAATTTAAAGCATAAAAATAAAATGATATATTAAAAAGAAAAGCAAATCATCATGCAGAAGAATAAAACTGGATTCTGAAAAGTCCTGCATTACCAATCTGATGCAAAAAGAAAGAAGAAAAATTTGGAAAAGAGCAGAGGTGCTGCCATCAGCACTGGGAATGAGCCTGCTTCATCTGACCTTGATGAAGAATATTTGCAATTTGTTCCAATCATTTATCTTCTTTCTCTATTTTATTCTTTTTCCTTTGTTTGCATTAAGTGTACTTTAATTGATTAATTTATTTTAATTTAAAAATGAATGGCAATCTAGCTTGTGTATCTAGCAAATGAGTAGCTGTAATTGAAAATCATATTGTGTAGTATCTGGATAAGCATTTATAGAATTAGGAAGAGAAGCTGTGGTTTGTAGTTTTTGTATCTCAAAATGGATACTATTCTACTTCTGTTTTCAGACATCAGTTTGTCTTTCCACAGTCTATCAGCATATAACTCATGACCAATAGATCATTATTTTCCAAAATAAAGCATAAAAACTGATTTTTCAGACCACTGAAAAAGCATTAAAATGCAGTCTGCATAATATCAGTTATCATGGCATTAATCTCTGTAAATGTTTGCTTCAATTTATTTAATTATAATTATTTTCTGCATTAAAAAAACTCCTGCATTTGCAAATTTTTATATAGCTATGGAACAGATGGTACTTTGTGTAAGGCATGCATGTTCCCAATCTCCTATTTTAGAGCTTCATTGTTGTTGTTTTTGTTTGTTTGTTTGGACTTAGAAAGTCTGTTGGGACATATAGATAGGATCTTGTAACATCTCATGATCTTGCTATAAACAGGAAGTGAGCCTCTCTACCCCATCCTTTGTCAAGCTTCCTTGTTCTAAAGTTGGCAGAGCAGAGAAGTAACTTTATACAGCTTAACTGGATTGCTAGGCCTGGACTCAGTCAGCATCAGTGTAACACAGCAAGAATTTTTTTTTATTGAAAATTACAATGAAGCCATATTAAACAGCTGATTGGCCTCTGTCAGCATGATGATAAAGTTCACTCTATAGCATGGCAGATTAAACCACTGCTTACTGGTCCTGCTTTACTGGTCACATTTCAAAGAACTATTTCACTTACACTTCATCACTTTCTAACCAACAGTCATAGGTTGATTCTCTGAGAATGACTATGTCTCAGTTTATCACTCCCCCTGTGATTATATCTGAAGGTGCTCTGAATCAGTCATGCTGTTATATTATGTAAACCACTATCACATACTTTGACAACGGCAGCACATAAGGAATATGTGCTATAACTGAATTATGCATCTTCCCTGGAAGTAACATTTCAAATATTATTTAATGTAATTACTGGAAAGAATCTTAAATGTTGTCAGGAGAGTGGGCTGTCTATGATGACATATAAGAGAAATCATAAGACTGAAACTTGCTCAATACTTCTAAGCTACAAATACATTTTGTTTTGAAGCCATTCTTTCTGGAATAAACAAGTAGAACAGAAATGAATAAATTGATGAAGAAGAAAAGTCAATTATCAACATAAAGTACAAGTAAATGTGAAATAACTCTCACATTGAAAAGCATCTAAGAGTTCCATAGTAATCCTTGAATTCCAGGATTTTAACAATGATGTTTTTAATGGTACAGTTGTTTTACTAAAAAAATTGGCAGAAATTCAATCTCAGGAGTTTTCTTTGAATAAGAATGTGCTGATTGATACTTGAAATGATTTGGTAATCTTAAAAGCTTAAACATAGTCTGTAGTTTATTGGTATGATAAAATGTTTTATTGAAATTCATGTCCATTTCTCTAAGTTAAAAATCATGTCTTGTTTTTATGTTTAATATGCAATTTAGATACTCCTTTGTGCTACAACAGTGGCAGGCAATAATCTTGATCCTGCAAATTTTCTACAAAGCAACACACAATTTAAAAGTATGTGTGGTGTGTCGGATGGCAGGGAACACTTCTCCATGTATGTCTTTCATCAAAAACTTCTTTTTTTCAAAGACTCCTTTTCTCCTAGCAGGGGATTCCCCTAATCTTGGAATCTAGCCAAAAGAAAAGTATATAATGAAACTTTGGAAAATGAGCAAGCAGTCTCTCCGATTCATCTATGCTGCATCTCCAATGTTCTATCCACTTATCTGACATTTTCCAGATGTGCTGTGATTCTATTTGTCCTGGAATTTTGGAATTCTGTACTCCGAAAAACCTGGCAATGGAAGACCATCACTGGAAACTAACAGTAAAGCCAGGTCTGTACATTCAGGTACTCCTAAGTTTGACCCTTACTCTGGGAGACTAACAGTCCCTACATAACATTATTACAAACAGTATCAAAATTGAAATACAACAGTTTGGTGTTAATTACTTTATTCCCCCTTCTATAACAAATGTTTGCTTAATATCAAGTGAAATAAACGTGTTTTTTTCTAAAGACAATGTTAGAGACATGTAAAAGTTAAAAGGATAGAAAATGAGTCTCGATGGTGACCCAGGCCCTCATTGCTCCCCATTTGGACTAGAGCAGTGGGATCTGCATTGGATTGCCTTTACCAGCCTCCTGGAAGTTACAACTGGTCCTGACCCAGGCATTGGCTGGCACATGCTAGCAACAGCACATACCATCCTAGGGTGAATTGCCAAGTACAATTCAACCACACAGACACATAGAAAGCAACAGAGTTTCTGAAAATTATTACAAAGTTATTTTTGAGACCTTTGGAAGAGAAATATTATTATCAGTTTTGGGGTCATGAATTAGCTGGAGTTGGCCCAGATATCATTTTAACATGTTATATGCAAGTTTTTCAGGTTGCTTTTTGAAGAGTAGAATCTAATACAACTCTCATTAGAAGCAGTTTTATAAACATCTGAGGCATGGGTGGAAATGCACTCACAGTTTTATTCCATAAAAATAAATTCAGTCATTTCAGTTGCTTTTGCAGCTAATGTTGCAACAAGCAATATCATAAATCCAGAAAGTAGTTAACTCAAAAAATCATAAGCTTAAGCTAGAATAATTACATATTCAAACTGGACAATAGCAAATACTGTGGAAACACTACATTACTGGCAATAACATATTCAAACTGATCAAAGCTCAATGGCTGAATAAATTAACATGTATAAAATTCGGAGTTAATCTATGACTATTGCTTGATAAAGGATCTTAACTAGTATAGAATTAAGTTCTTTCTCAGCATATTCCTAAGCAAATAAAACAATTCTGGGCAAGATCATCCATTGTTCTGGATATAGTCTGCAATCTTTTTATGGATTCTGTGCCATGTTTCATGGCTTGATTAAAAATGCTAATAAAATAAAAAACAGTTAAGAGGCAAAAGTTGCCCCCCAAAAATGCCAACAACATCTTTGAACAGAAAGAAAAATATAAAAAAGCAATATGGTTTTAGGATGAAGAATATGGGGCTTAAATTAAGAGATTTACTTGTATTATACAACAGCACATTTCAATTTTTCATCATCATTTGGACGTAGCAATTTTTTTATCTTCTATTTATACAATGAAAACAAGTCATTATGAAAATAATACTGTGCACAGTTTGCAATTTTTATTAATATTCTAACACCTTAAATACACATACCATTAAGATTAGAGATTCCTTACTGCCTTTTTGTCAAGCATACTCAAAAGCAGTGGTTCTCAACCTTTTTAATGCCGCGACCCCAACCGGTCGTAAGTCGAGGACTAAACTGGTTGTAAGTCGAGGACTAAACCGGTGGTAAGTCGAGGACTACCCAACCGGTCGCAAGTCGAGGACTTTCCCTGCCTGGGAGCGCCACGCATGCGTGGTTCCGCTCCCTGCGCCGGCTGAGGCGTAGCTGGCAAGCTGCAGAGACCGAGCAGGCCGACCACCAGCTGGCCCAGCCCAAGGGAGGTAAGGCACCCGCCGGAAAAGGGGGAAAAAAATGACAGACAAATAAAATGGCAGACAGCCTTGCTTGGCGACCCCCATGAAATGGTCGATCAACCCCAAATGGGGTCCCAACCCACAGGTTGAGAACCACTGCTCAAAAGTATACAAAAAAGTTATTTTAACTCTTATTGTTTCCATCTAACAATGTTGGTTACTAACAAGGTGTCTGCTAAAATGCTATGCTACTTAATAGGATAGATAAGAGAGAAATATAAGAATAAAGTCATGCTACTTTTCTTTCCAGCACAATACATACGGTACTTAAACATGAGACCTTTTCTTCTTTATCTTCTTCTTTAATTTTATTCCCCTGGAGCAGGTATTAATTTCTGCAGAGCATATTGGAATAACTCATGAACTCATGAGGGCCTATCTATTTACATAAGCATGAACATTTAGCCTTTCCCCTCACAATTATGGAGTTACAAAACCAATAGAGTATCATGAAAAAAATTACTGCAGATAGAATGAAATATTTATATAAATGAAACAAAATTCAGTTTGGTAAAATTTAATACACCTTCCTTATTGAATATTTGATTTTAAATTAGGGTAGCCTGGGATCTCACTTTCCCTTTAACAATACAAATTTGTTTGGACCACTATTGATAAATTGATTGTAAGAACAACTGAAAACAATATATTTGTTTAAAAGGAATGCTATTCTTACTTGGCTGATATTTTAGTTTATGCCCATTACCATTATCATATTTAGGGGCAGTATTGCAAGCACCAATTGGCAGCAATGTGTTTAATAGAATTTATTTATTATTCACCAAGTCTTGACTCACTGATTCTATAATCAGTTGCCTGAATGTGAAAAATAAGATGATGATGATGATGATGATGATGATGATGATGATGATGATGATGATAATAATAATAATAATAATAATAATAATAATAATAATAATAATAATAATAATAATAATAATAATAATAATAATAATAATAGAGTTGGAAGGGATTTTGGAGGTCTTTAGTCCAACCCCCTGCTCAGGCAGGAAACTCTATACCAGTGATGGCGAACCTTTTAGAGACCGATTGCCCAAACCGCAACCCAAAACCCACTTATTTATTGTAAAGTGCCAGGGCCGCATCAGCATTGTGGTGCCCTCAGGGGGGGCAAGGGGGTGGCCCACTGGGTGGGCGTGGCTGCAGTGGTCACGGCAGACAGAGTGGGTGAGGTCGGGGTGGGCATGGCCACGTTAATGTTGCTCATGGGGGGATGCCTGTGGGGGCTGGGCAGGATTGGGAGAGATCCAGGGGGTCTCTGGTGGGTGGGGTGGTGGGCAGGAGGCTCATCCTGCGGGGTGAGGCAGGGGGTAGGGCAGGGGTGCCATTGCTGTGGGGCAAGGTGAGGCAGGGGTGGCTGCTGCCTGACATCATCAGCCCCGCACACAGAGGCCAGCGAGCACATGGGGGCATGCTCTACCACCTCTACTGGAGCTTGCTAGCCAGCTGCTTCACCTTCTTTGTGCTGGGTGGGGCTGCCACTCCGGGCGCTAGCGGTGGCCTAATGGACCTGCACGAGCTGACGGCAGCGGCACCAGGTGTGCCCACAGAGAGGGCTCTGAGTGCCACCTCTGGCATGCATGCCATAGGTTCGCCATCAGTGCCCTATACCATTTCAGACAGGTGTCATGAGGTTCAATGCTAACAGTATTGTTTAGCCCAGTAAACAATAGGTAGTTGCTACTAGAACAAAGCTTTTTGAATCAGTAGCAATTGTCATGTTATTTTTTCAGCTTTGTGTTTTATGTGCAAGTAGAGCCAATTGTCTTTTAGTGTTAGTACAGACTCCTGGTAGTAGAAAAAATATCAGAACTATGCACTTGAAGTGTAAAAATATTATGTAGCAATAAAACTAAGGCTAGCTTACAACAAACTATCAGGACTAAAAGGTTATCTCACTGAGACTTAATAAGAAATTAAGATAATCAGATTCTAAACAAGTACTAAAGATCAAGACCAATCCATTGTCATTCTGTTAACCCAAATGCCAATATGCCTCAATTACGTGCACTCCGTTTTCCAACAACTTATTTCATTGTACTCAAGTACAATGAAGCAGCCATCTCATTTAAATCATGAATCATCCAATCTTACCAATCATGGCTGCATCTTATTATTAACTACAAACTAAGTCTTCATTCATTCATCCCAAAAGTTAATGTTAATGTTTAAAATAAATATAGGACAATATATTATTCCTGCATAGAATATTTTCACTCTTAGATTAAAATGAAAGGTTAAAGGCAATATATCCAGTATAATACACTGTTCTATTTTGCATATTTAATGATATCCCAACATAAACCTGCACTCATGTATATCTCTTCTAATTAGCAGAATATCAAAATGATTTTACTAAGCAATGCTTCATTACATAAAGTATAAATTTCATAGTTTCTGATACTTGACATCTGATTGAAGAACAGTAATATGGTTGAAATTACAAATCTTTTAATTCTTTTATAATCTATTAAATATTTATGTTATATTAATATATTTTGTTTAATAGATGATACCTTCTTCTGATTTAAAATGTGTAAGCTTAGTTTTTCATATACATGGCTTGTTAATATTTATGACAGATGAATTCTAATTTATCTGCTTTTAATTCTAATATAGTTAAAGATACAGTCATAAAAGCAGATCAGCATCAGCTTGTCTAATTTTGGTTTCACCCTATATTATATCTATTAATAAATAATCAAATAATAACCTCCATAAATTGTTAACATAATTCCTGAAATAGCTGTAGCCAGAATACAAAATATGAAACCATCAGAAGTTGATTTAAGAATTAGAAAATTCAATAGGAGAGAAAAATAGATTTTGTGCGCCATATTTTTTAATTTGTTTGCATTAAATTTCCCAACTTAAAAAAAAAAGTCTGAAGGTGTATATTTATGTAATCCTGAAAGCCCTCCTAACTATCCACTAATCCAATTATACCACAGTCCATTGATATATAGCGGCATCAATTGCAGAACAAGTATGGAGGTGGCTACTAGAAGACACAGCAGACATGAAAGGGAAATTTACTCACTGGTAAAGGAGTACGTTAAAATCCTCTGTCTTCTCCCATCCTGCTTACGCACTGCAGGAAGAGCCAGGAAAATTAAAGCAACAATGGGAAGCCAGGGAAACAATGGGGCAGGCTGGAAGAGGAAGAGATGAGGACATAGAATCAATTAAAGGAAAAGGAGGAGAAATGGTATAATCTGCCAGGATGCTGGCCTAGCAGCAAATACAAAACAGGACACATTTCTCCATATGAATTCCAAGGCAGAGAAAATAAACAGCCATGAAATTAGAAGTAGGAAAGAAAAATGAAGAAGTGATTAACCAAACTGAACACAAAGCCAGAAGGGCACTGTCACTGCCATTCTCTTGTTACTAGGGGACTACCGAGTCCCAGTCCATCCCATAATATCAGTTCAATAATGAGAGTATTGGTGCTCTCTGAGCTTGGTTGTTTTCCTGCGGGTGTTTTATTACCAAAACTGGGTAACATCATCAGTGCCAGTAGGGAGATGATGATGTTATCTAATTTAGGTAATGAAACATCTGCAAGAAAACAACCAAGAGAGCATTAAAGACTCTTCCTTTCGATTCTGAGTTACAAATATTCAGCTTTATCAATAATACAACAGTGTTTCCTGCATTTCCCTTAACAATGGAGCTCAGCTAAACGAAGGCTATAAGACAATTTAGCTGGTTAATGGATGAAATAAAATATCATGGGAATCAGGTGCTATAACTATCAGCTAGCAAAAGAGTAAACAGCCTGAAGTTGAAGAACATACAGTAGACAAGAACTTCTTTTTGCCTGTTTTCCAAAATCTCTTAATTTTCCTAGCCAGCCCTGAAGAAAGCTCAAGGTACAGCAGTAATTGATTTATCTTTGCAACAGGAAAGAACAGACACTCAATTCAAAATATAAAAGAATACAGGAATATAAATATGGAATTTCTTTCCCAGTAGGTCCTCTACTTCCTTTATTATTTTATTTTATTTTATTTTATTTTATTTTATTTTATTTTATTTTATTTTATTTTATTTTATTTTATTATTTTATTTTATTATTTTATTTATTTTATTTTATTATTTTATTTTATTTTATTTTATTTTATTTTATTATTTTATTTTATTTTATTTTATTTTATTATTTTATTTTATTTATTTTATTTTATTTTATTTTATTTTATTTTATTTTATTTTTTTTTTTTTTTTTTTTTTTTTTTTTTTTTTTTTTTTTTTTTTTTTTTTTTTTTTTTTTTATTTTATTTTATTTTATTTTATTTTATTTATTTTATTTTATTTTATTTTATTTTATTTTATTTTATTATTTTATTATTTTATGAAAGAGAGAAAAATCTGAGGTTTCAAGAGGCATATTTATGGGCAACTTAGAAATAGGAATACTAAGAACAGTAGAACAGCATGAGTCATCCAACACAAAGATGCTTAGATAGCACTAAGGTAGATATAAAGGGTGGACCAGTTAAAATATTATATCTTTTCCTACAATATCTAAATGAGAAGAAGCTAAGTTGTAACATTCACACAATATTCTTATTACCTTACCAAACACATTTTGAAGTGATTAAATAATATGTGCTTGCTTTTGTTCCCCATCTTGTAAATATATATTATCATTTGAAAATCAATTCAGTTTTGTTCTGATGTCAAAACTTGTCTGTTGGTAGCATTTGTCAACATGTTTAAGGCTATAAAGAGCAGTTATAATTTTGTCCCTTTACAAAATTGAATTATACCTCCTTTAACTATCTAACATAAAATCCACATACAATAACAGTGATTTTTTTAGATTATAACAATACAATTTGACTAATGGTCTCTTTTTCAGGATTTTTACAACTCCTTCAAAGAACTGAAAGAAGCATAGTCTTTATCAAGGAAGAGAAACATAAATCTTTGGTTTATACTGATCTTTCAACACATTGTCATTCCTTGCTTTTGGGAACCTGCAGACTAATACCAACATATCAATAGACAGAAAAGAGTTAAATTATTCTCAGATAAGGAACACCAAATCTTTTAAAATAAAATGGATATTTATCAGCATTTAATTACACTTATTTTATATATCAATGTACTAACTATGGAATGACTTATTTCAAAATTTGTTCAACTGCTTCACAATAGCTTAAATCCATAAGAAACAAAAGGCTCAGAGAGAGAGAAAGAGAAAAAAAAACTAGAAACATGATTGTGCCTTGTTAATTTAGTATATAATAGCTATTGGACTTATAAACAAAGAAGCTTTAGATTCAACTGGTAGGACCATTTCATTAAGTTTGGATCTGTACTATTTACTCTGTTAGCCAGGTACAATGAAAAAAATAAACAATTATCTTTATTGAAGCTCAAACAATGAAGGGGGAGTTTCTATGGTACATAGCAAATCATTAGCAATCTCAATCTCTTTCCAATATATATTTTTTTCAGATACTCCAGACAATTAAAAAATGGATAAAACAGATCTATTGCACATCAGTAGCTTAGCAACATGCTGAGTTGAGCCAAAATTAAGACTCAATTGTGCATATGTATCAGCATGCAGAAAAAAGCAGCTTAGACACAGATAGAGCCAAGGTTTTTTTGTTGCTAAAGCTTGCAATGAAAATATTAGCTATCTTATTATATTACATGAGGCAGATATTATGATTTTATATTAAGTTATGGACTTAAGTATATTCTTATTTTAGCCAAATAGTTTCATGAATATTACAACTTTATATTAATTAGATTATAATCATTTTATTAATTATAGGCATTTTTTATTTGATTATTATTATCCTAGTATTTATACAGTAAAATGTCAGTTAGAATTACAACGATATTAAATAGGGAAATAGCCTTTCCAAAACACTAGATTTTTCTGAGGTCTGTTATGTTTGGTATTTTGTTCTCTATTCATATTATAGTACATTATACCTTAAAGTCTGATTCTGAAACTGAGAGCAGATGAAAGACGGAAAATGTCTTTTCTATAAATAGAGATAAATCTGTAACCCTCCAATTCTCATAATTCCCAGCCAGTACAACCAATGATTGTGGAATTGTCACCCAGGACCACTGGAGGAAGCACCAGTTAGGGAAAGGCACCTTCCTAAAAATAAAAGGCTGAGGCACTTAGGAAATTTAACCTTAGAAAAGGAATAGTAAAAACTATAGAAAATTAGGATTAGCATAGAAAAGAATAAGAAAGAAAATACTGTAGTCCCTTTTCATAGTACTTTTCTAAAAGTCAACTAAAGAAAATGACTTAGCTAATGGAAGTAGTTATTCATGTGTCACTTGGTTCATTATGTGAGGACTATCTATATTCTATAGCAGAGAAAGAAGAATACTTTTTGATGCCAATGGTTTATTTATTTATTTGCTGGTTTTATAGGCAACTCCAATCACAATAGACTCTGGGCAGCATATATACTCAATACAACAACTGGATAAAACCCAATATCTAAATATGCAGTCTAAATACTCCAAGCACTGATATCACAATTCTCATCTATACAACTGTTTAAAAGACCTAGACACAAATTCCACCTACCTTTCATGCCAGAACTGAGATTATAAGATAATAATCAGTTTACATACTGATTCTTCCTGAGGAAGTGTGACCCCCCCCCCCATTCAGAATCAGAGATAGAATTTATTTGGAACCAAAAGTCTTCTTTACCCAGAGGTATTCCACCTTGTTGGAGTTTAAACCTGTTCATCTTCATCCACATACTAATAACCTCCAAAGACAGAGAAAGGACCTCAGTCACATCTTCTGTTTAGCTCTCAGTGAAAATTGAGTATTAGCGGTATACTGATATTGTATACTCCATGATGGTGAATGACCTCACAAAGAGATTTCATGTATATGTTAAACAGAAGGGGAACATTGTGGCATCCCACAGCAGAGGGCCTTAGGTTTCAACCTCTATCCAGCCAACAAATTCCCAGAGTTGTGTACAAATGGACCGCCATAAAAAAAGGAAATTATAAACAAAATAAATAAATAAATGGAAAACTATTACCATTCTTGAAGCTGATGGGAAAAGAAAAAACAAAGTATGAAAATGAACACTTCATATGAAAACCAGCACAGTCACTATGACCTGTATATAGTGTAAAATTAGGGCCTGAAGATCTGGCTCTAACAGTTGGCTTGAGGCCACAACAGGGGAGCATCACACTGCAGGTGATAGATGGTTTAAGAGAAGATTCCACCTTCTCCCTGCATATCCTGCTCCCCCCCATCTTTTAACTGTGATCTTCCTCTAATTGTAATGCTGTTTTTATTGTTTTTAGAAATATTTATGTGTTATGATTTTAAAACTTTTAACGTTGTAAGCTAGGCATGACAAACTTGCGACGTCACATGACGTCGCATGACGTATCGTAACTTTTTCCCCATTGCCAGCAATGGGGTGGGTGCGGTTTTGGTGTGACACAGCCGGCCCATGGGCTGGCAGTTTGACATGCCTGTTGTAAAGCCATCCAGAGTCACCCTGAGGCAAGATGGACAGCAAATTAATAAATAAAATATAGAACATTCTATTAAATCACTGAGATTCACTTGGCTATTAATGTAGTATTATTTCTTTCTTTTTTTCCTTTTGGAGAGTATATTCCCATATGAATGGAATGTATACATCTTTGTAAAATATGTTATAATAAAGTAGTTAAAAATGATTGGTAATTGTCTTGACTCGATAGACAGACAGACAGACAGACAGACAGACAGACAGACAGACAGACAGACAGATAGATAGATAGATCTTTATTGTCATTTTTTATTGTGGGCACATTGGCACACAATAAAAATGAAATTTTGTTGCTTGCTCTCAAAAGCGTACATATACATAACACACATTTAAACATGCTATATACCAGATATGGATAAACTTACATCCTTACATATAAATAACATATATTAATCACTGTCGATCTTGAATACATAGTGGAAAGAGGAAGCTTTAGAGTTCACAAGTTTAATACTCTATGGAACAAAACTGTGACTGAATCTGGATGTTCTACTTCGGATACCATGAAGCCTCCTCCCAGAAGATAACAAGAATGTGTAGTGTCCCAGACAATCTTGGGGTCCCTGCCCAAGCAGTACTTATATGCTATGTCCTGAATGGAAGAGAGGGAACTGCCAATAATCTTTTCTGCCATTCTCACCACTCTCTGCGCTGCCTTCCTGTCTGAAGCAGTGATGCTTCCAAACCAGATTGTAATGCTGTATGATAGGATGCTCTCAGTTGTCCCTCTGTAGAAAGTGGTAAAGACAGGGGAAGGAAGCTGTACTTTTCTCATGTAACGCAGAAAATGCAGGCACTGCTGTGCTCACTTTACCAGTGTCTCGCTTTTGAGCAACCAAGCCAGCCTACTTGTTAACTGCACACCAGAAATTTGATGCTAGAAACCATCTCCACAGGTAATCATTAATACACAGATGAATGTGGCTGTGCCTGCCTTTTCTGAAATCAACAATGATCTCTTTGGTTTTACCAATGTTTAAAACCAGGCTGTTTTTCTTACACCAGTTCACAAACCCTCAACCTCCTTGCAGTAAGCACCCTCATTGTCATCTTGAATAAGGCCCACTACTATTGTATCCTCCTCATACTTCAAACCTAGCACAACAGTCATGGGTCAACAGGGTGAACAGCAGCGGACTTAGGAAGCAGCGCTGAGAAGAACCTGTGCTCAAGAAAATGGTGTTAGAAATATTTGTTCCAGCTCACACATACTGGGGCCTGTCAGTGAGAAAATCAAGAATCCAGTTGCACAAAGGAGTGTTTAAGCCTAAAAGGCCCAGTTTGTCTACTAGATGCTGGGGAATGATTGTATTAAATGCAGAACTGAAGTCAACAAACAGCATATGCACATGAGTATTTCTTTCCTCTAAGTCAGGGGTTCCCAACCAGGGGTGCAAGATGATATTCCAGGGGGTGCGAAAACTTGGGTTTTCAAAATTATAGTGTATATGTATAATCTGTTGCCGTTCTTTTCAACTTTTGTAAGGGGTGCGAGAATATATCAGAAGCGTTCTAGGGGTGCGGGATATAGAAAAAGATGGGAACCACTGCTCTAAGTGCTCCAAACTCAGATGGAGAACAGAAGAAATAGCATTCTCTATATGGATGGATTTGGATGGATGTTCAGTATTTATGCTCTGAGAGTGTATATAAAATCTCTCTGTGTGTGTGTATGTGCACACGCACGCGCATGCATGCATGTATGTGTGTATGTGTGTGTAAAACACCTGGAAATTTTCACCAATAAAGAAAAGTGAAGAGATGCAAGCTGCAAGTGAGCATTGATATCCCAGAGAATCCTGTCTACCTCTTTAGGCTCAAGCTAAATCCAGATAACTATCAGACAGACTCCGTCAAATCTGTTGTTCAATCTCCCAAGTTAGTATTTAACTCCAAGCAAGTCTCTGCATTTAGTGGCTGACTAAACGATTTTCTGACCATCCTCCACCAAAAGATTCTAAGCTACTTTAAATCAGGTTGGTGGATGGGATCTGTGGGATCAAGGAGAAATGCTGCTGTTTATCCTGCTCTTACTGCCACAAACAAAAAGATTATTCATTTCTCATCTTTTTCCAGTAAAACTCTAGGTATCTTTTTGTTGCTCCATCTCCCAGGGCTCATCAGTAAACCAAGGGTCTCCCTTGGATCAAGTAGACCTATCTAAGGCAGCTGCTACCTTTAGGGTTGCCAGGTGTCCACTATTTGAGCAGACAGTCCACTTTTTTCACATTATGTTCACTATTTTTTTTCACAAAATAGTGGACATTTTTTTTTATTCAAAAGCTTTATGATAAAATGGTATGTAATCTAAAGCTGTACAGTCTACTTTTTTTACTACTTAACACCCCCCCCCCGCTTGTCCGCTATTTTTTGGAAGCAGACCTGGCAACCCTAACTACCTTTCTGTTCCAGAAAGCAGCTAAGGATCAGCAAAACTGCCATGTTGTTAGGAATTTTGCCAAGCAGCATCTGAAAACCAAAATGTTTCCAAAATTATCTGGAGTAGACCAATTAAATAGGTCATTTCTCCTTGCGAAGATTACAATCTTATAGCTTCATAGCAACCAGAGGGGGTTCTTCATACCATGAGAAAAGACATATATCCCTCCCCCAGTCACATCACATCTGCTCTGAGATAAAAAACCAGATCTAGTATGTTGACTTAAACATAAGTCAAGCCCTAGTGATCTGGGATAGATCACAATTCTCATGAAAGAAGTGAACTCACAAACCACATGTGCCTTCTCCCCACAAAAAGACAAGTTGAAGTCTCTCAGCACCAGCTTTGGGTATTCTATGCCTACTCTGAGATGAGGTTCACATCTTAAGAAGTGGTATCATTTAAGGAAGAGGAGAGACAAGTGGCAATACAACAGCAGCTGACTTGAGAGCCCAAGCTGTATTGGCTGCATCTGAAACATACTAGTAAGTCATTTGACAGCCACAGGTAATAACTTCCCAATTATCTATTACCTTCCATTCTCTTTAAACCAGTTCACACATCTCCCTTTCACTCTAATTCTCATTCAGAACTGAATGAGTTTATAAAAGATTGTTTCTAATCATCCCTATCAGAAACATTTCCCCATCAAGGAGGGGCACATTTCCTTTCCCCACACTTTCAGTCAATCACTTCTGTTCCATTCTTCTACTTTTGCTGTTTTCTCTCTTTTTTCTCCTTTCTTTCTTCTAATGTTCATGGGGAAGCCTGACCTCATCAGTAAATATTACAACAATTTGGCTCATGCTTCCAGATTCAGAACCAGAGATTTCTCAATCCAAAATTGGATTCCAATCTACAGCAAAACATCAAAACGTTCATCTCATTCAAATAATTCCTTTTCCTTAACCAGTGATCACTAGCAGACAAGTAGTGATCAATCTGATAGATAAACTTCATCAAGGCAGCTACCCAGCTCAAATAGACATGTATTCAAGAAGTCTGACCTGGTTTGATGGGGTCATTTTATAACCATATTGAGGATATGAAGCACCACACAAGACTGCCAGTGCACTCATGCCTTACTTATGGACTTCTGGAAATCTGGAAAAATTATTCCGGGTCTTTAGACTGATTCTTCACATTTTTATGTGCTTAAATCTAATTTCATAGACACAATTAAATAGTAAAACACTTTTATTCAACCATCAGATGGAATAAAAATAAAGAAAATAGTTCACTTTTCAAAATTCATTACCACTCTACAATAAATAAGTTCTACAGATCATTTTTTCAAAAATTTAAAAGTGATGTAATTGTTTTTTTAAATATTAAAAATTACTTTCAAATCCTTCTTACTACAAGATTATATAGATGTTTGATTTATTTGTATCAAAATCTTGCATTTTTTTATTTTCAAACTATATTTTTATGTCTCATTTAAGAAGGAGGGGAATGTTAGAAGGTGGGAGGAAGATTGTAGAATAAGTAATATCTACTTCAACCAAGTGCAATCATGGTTTCTAATTATATTTTAGATGATAGTTTAGACAAGAGGAACAAAAGGGGATAGCTGAAAATGAACAAAAAGTTGCTATCAACAAGGATGTCAATATAGAAGAAGAGGCAGAATCAAGAGAGGACTCAGCCTAGAATTGTTATGTGTCCATAAATGCTCCAAATCCAGCCCCCCCCCCTGAATTTTCTTGACTTTTATCTAGCACCTATTTAGTGCTGACTGTTAGTTGACTATATTCTTGTGTATAGGCTTGAATAATAAATCTTTTTAACTGGAACTTAACACATGGTCCTGATTTTTTGCACTTGCCAGTCATTTCAAATCAAGGAAGAAATTTTATTTTAGAAGTATTCAGATGGCTGAAATGACATTGTTCCTGAATGTCTGAAACCCAATTCAAAAGTCTTTTAACTTTCAGGGTGTAAGTATAATTTGTTACAAGTATGAATCTCTCCCAAATAAGCTCTCTATAACATAAAAAATGCTAAACAAAGAAGTAAAAACATAGCTTTGAATAGGCAGGCTTCACTTGAAATCTGGGGTGACTTTTTACCTTGAATCACCTTGTTTCAAGGAACTGGTCAAAATTTGTTATAACATTTCCAGTCCTTATCTTTCTTCAGATACATCATGCAACACCCAGTTCTCTGGAAAAGGCCTTAACACTGGAGAAGGTGAAAGGAAACAGAACAGGAGGATCAGCAGAAAGGTGGATAGACACAGTGGTGATGATTGCCCCTTAGAAATGCTGAAAAACCAGGTTAGGGACATGTAGAAAATCTATATAGTCATTAAAAGTCAACAATGACTTGATGACAGGCAATCAATCACTGTGATTGGGCAGATTTCTGAATTATGTGAAAGGGAATTTATGCAAGTTTTCGCCTTTGCACAAGAAGTGAAACACCATGTCTACCTGAACTTTTTAATTACTGTATTGTACCATCTTTTTCCTATTCCACTGAGAGCATTTTTAAAATTTAAAATTTAATTTTATATGAAGTCACAAAACATTTGGAGAAAATACAGGGAGATTATTTAAAGAAAAAATGAATTTTCATTCAAAGGTAATATTTAGCTATGTTCTCAAGCAGTTGCAGTGACCAATGGAAAGACTTATAATATGATACTTAAGCTTCTTCGCCAGTCTATCTTTTCCCCCTTCTAGTGTTAAGAGAAATGGGAGAAAGTTTAGCTCTGATGTATTTCTAATTCTGTGACTTGAATCTTACTAATGTTGCAGAAGCCTGAATAAGCAAGTGTAGTACCAATTATATCATCAACTGTAAGCAACCACATCATTATTAACATGCTGTCCTTATCCTCTAATATGGCACGGGTTGATCAGCATACAAAATAGGATAAGAAGAACTGGGTATGCTGTGTATGACAGAATATAACAAAGAGAAAGAGAATGATTAAAAATGTTTTGGCTCCTACTTACTAAATGCCTTTTAAAAGGCATTTAATTTGACTGTAACTTATTTCTGTTTGGCATTATATTTAGAATCTTTACTGCAAGACTGCACACTTCCCAATATTCACTAGCAACTGGGTATCAGTATATAATATATTGAAATTATAGTGCTGCTTTTGAGTCAGCTTGCTAATCTTTGGCTATGATCTCTTAAGAAATAAAATATGATCTTGGAAAGCAGGGTCCTTATATCCTATATTGCATGATATTGATATGATGAATCAAAGGACCACTTTGAAGACAATTTTTGTTTTTCTTTTCATTAATTCACTTCTGTTTGTTAATTTTGTATATCAGAAAAGCTTAATTATAGGAGTACTGCAACACTTTCATAGGTTTGGCTCTACCTCACTGAACCAATGAGAATAACACTTTTCATGAACAAAAAAAGCAGTAGATAACAAAGGAATGAAGAAATAAAAATAAGAGAAATCAAGTGATATGAAATTTATATTTTTAGAGTAGCAAAGAAACTTGGAAGGGTACAAAATATGTTTGCATATATTTTATTCAGACAACCCTAACTGTAAATCCAAATGGAGTACAGACTTCTTAGCAATATTGCCTTGCATGTGAGCAGAGAAGGGGCAATGCCATTCATTAAAAAATAAAAGGATAAACTGCATCAGGAAGAAGTCAGAAAGCTCATTTACAAGCACATGAAACTTTCACCAACACCTATTGCAGCATGGATATTTTATAAGCCTCTCTTAAGACATGCACCTTCACTTAAAAATAACTCTCTCTGTGTTCAGTGGTGTTTACTCCCAGCTACAGGTTAACAAGATTGCAAAAATGCAGAACTCCATATAAACAGGCATGAATATTTTTTTAAATTTTCTACCGAAAGCATACAAAACATCACATATCATGCAGAATTCCTCTATATGCATTCTGACACATCCATGAACCCTCTGCCTATCAAGTAAGTAGAAACAACTTAATTTTAAATGGAATTAAATTATATTCAACCATTTTCCTAATTTACATCCACTGAATACAGGTTAGAGAAGATACCATGATATTAACATCTAATTTTTACTAGCCTGTGGCACATTGTGAAATAACTGTTTAAATTATTTGGAAGAATTTTAGGGGGGGAAATCCTCACTGCATTTTTCATTATTATTGAAGATATGAAGATAATATAGATAAGATAACCTTTATTGTCATTTTTTTTACTGTGGGCACAACGGCACACATCAAAAATGAAATTTAGTTGCCCGCTCTCAAAGTGAAAGATATGAAGATCTTTACTATACAAATAATTCTCTGGAACATCTTCATTATATTCAGTTTAATCATATATATTTTTCTCCAGCACTGAGTTGCTTTAAAGGAAACAGAGATAGTTATTGCCTTGCCCAATCATATAACATATTCATTCTTAAAATAATACTGAAACACAATATAAGCATTTCTCTGTTTACTTTTATTTTAAAGACCTTTTATTATGATTAAGAACAAAAGAACTCAAGATAGCTCAAGACAGAAGAATCAAGCCTTACTTCAAAAACAAGGATGGGGAAGAAGAAATGTTTTTACTTCCAACTACATTTTGGAAACTTGCAGTGTTGCCTGTCCATTATTTAACCACCAGGTCCTTGAGACATATGACCTTTCCTCACTCTCCTGCAGTTTCCAGGGAACAAGGAACTGTTCCTATATATCAGCAGTCAAGTGAAAACATCTCCCAGACTGTCCTTCCTCCAAGAGAAACTACTGCAAAGCAAAAATGAATTTATTTTAACCTGGTACTTTCCTATCAGACCCTATGTGTATGTGTATGCATGAATGATTGAGTGTGCTGCAGAAGATCTGACAGTGGTGGTAATAACACTTATTATGCATTTGTCTAGATGTGTTTCTCATTCTAGATATGTGTCTAATATGCACAGTTATACTTTGTTTTTGTGTGTACTGATATATGTACAGAGATTTTGCACAGATGTATGGATAAGTGAATTGTACATGTGTACCATGGGTTATGCTTCCCCTTCACTAGGGTTGAGGAAAGAAATTTCAAATTTTACCTTTCTTCACTGTAACATTTCTGGCTTTGACAAGGCAGCAATTATGTCCTCTTTCCACTCCTTCACTTTATTTCTTGTAATATTTTATTAATGCTGTGCTGATCTATACTTCCCAAAGGTTTAACACTTATGATGGTAGATAAATATATGGTTTAATGTTGACACTCATATATTTAAATATTGTGAGAAATAACTAAAGATTTTCTGTGTAAAAGCAGTTCTACCATAGAGGGCAAGAAAAATGAAGAATGAAGAGTTCTATGAATTGTTGGATGTAAAACTGCAATTCAAATATATAAAGCATTCCTACTTCTTTGTTCAGAAAGATTTATCTTGACATGCTTCCAGTGATTCATACAGAAAGCAGCCCTTACAGTTTCCCAATCTTTTCAAATGTATGAAGTTGATCATTTAAGTATGGGCCCAAATTCATTTGCATTATGCCAAGAGTAAGTCAAGGTTCATTTCACCAGGAAGGGCCAATTAAAACTACTGACAATTGTGAGTAATGCTGGTAATTGAACAAACCACTGAATCATTTATATTGGTAATTCTAGAAATAATGATACTAAATATACGAAATACCGGCTGAGGATGTCCCAAAGGTTCTTTTCAAAAGGCAACTGGACTTTCTTGGGGTTTTTTTTTCCTTCTTTTTCCTTTGTTTCTTCTCATCCAAGAAGCTTCTTCAGTTCAGTTCATTTTCAAGGAAAAAAACCAAAAAAGTCCAGTTGCCTTTTGAAAAGCACCTTTAGGATAACCATGACTTGGATGATTGAGAATCTCCATAGACATTCAGCTGTTGATGTCTTTGCCCCCCAAAACTATGTATAACAATCAGACAATATGTCCACCTCATTGTGAGAATTATTAAATCTCCAAAATTAACTACTTTTTCTATCAGTGTCTCTTAAAGTATGTATCATAGAGCACCATTGCAAGGATTGCTGTATTTTGCAAGATTCTCTAAAACAATTCATATATCACATAATGGAAGTGATACTATAACTTGCAAGTTTCTGTAAAAAAAAATTCAAGCCTATTCTCTATTATGAATATAGGATTGTGTAGATCTTTGTCAAGTTGATTTGAAACATCATTTTCAAATATTGCTGTGCTTCAAGTGAGGAAATAAATGTCCTGATTAAACCCTGCATACTATACTGGTGAATTATGCAATTACTCAAAACAACATATCTGATCACTTCATTTTGATGTCCTCTAAATCTATGCAGAATTCCCTATTTAAAGTGCTATAAAGGAGCCTTACTCTATGTGTTATACACTACTCCATCAGTAAGGCAACACAGAGGCAGTGAAGAGCATTACATAGCCAGTAAGATAATTACATCTTCTGTCTGTAGCCAACTAATAACAAGAAGTCTCACCAAATAACTGTATTAATGCTTATCCCAAATTGTGTTCTACAGAAACACCCTTAAGCCTCAGCTTATATTTACATGTTCACAACTCTTCTGTGCTTATATCAGTCAGTAACAGTCTTGCCAAGATCCTAGATAGAATCAGCAACTCCACATATGAGGGACAGGCACTAAACATAGGACAGTGCTCTGTCTTGGCTTGATTGTCAATTAGAATCACCTAGTGGTTGATCTACTCCCAGCTCACTTCCCCAATTGCATGTTCATGATATTTTCTTTGGTCGTTAGAAGATAGAACCATAGCATTTTGTTTTTTTGCAGCCCCTCTTCAAACTTCTATATGTAACATGTACTTGTGTCTGTGTATGTGTGTGTGTGTGTTATGTACATATATACTGCACATATACATGGTCCCCCAATGGGACTAAACTACCCCACTTGCTCCAGCAGAAGGGGGGCACTCACTGCTGAAGGTGGTTGATAGAGTAAAATCTCATGTTCATGCCATCTATCTCCTTGGTTCCAGATTTTGCATAGTTTTTAGAATTTTAATTGTTTTTATATTTATATTTTCATTGTTATAAGCTACCCAGAGTTGCCTTATTGGATAGATGAGTGGCACATAAATAAATGTGTGGAGTATGTGGTGTGTGTGTATGAAGGAAACAGTTTTGCTCATAAAGATTGTTCCTCCTCATCCCCATCCTAATCCTGGTAATAAGTCAGCATATTTGAAAAGTACAGATATCATGGACAGATTGCTATTGCTTTTGAATATTTTAAACACCTGTAGAAGCTTCTCCAGAAAATTTTGCCTTCAGCCTGTTAAACTCCAAACCCTTATCTCACATAAATGGCAACTTGAAAAACTATAATAGCTATTCAATGGAAAATATCAGTGGACTGTGGAGAAGCATGGCATAGGGCCAGGTTCTTTGAGGTTCTGTCTATCCTCTGGAAGGAATGGCATATTACAAGTTCCATTTTATATGATCCAGGAAGAGAGCTTTTTCTATGGAAGCTCCCACCCTTTGGAACATCATTCCCCCCGAGGTCTGATTGGCACCAACCTTGCTGGGTTTCCAGAAGTGCCTAAAAACATGGCTTTACCATCAGGCCTGGGTATCTGGCAACATGGGTACTGAGCCTTCAAACGTCTGCATTGCTTGGAAAGTTGAGGGCAATGTCCTACAGTTTATAGGGGATTTTAATAGTGTTTTAATGTTGTTAATTATTTTTACAGTTATTTTTGGTGATCTTTTTATTGCTTTGAGTTTTTCAAATTAAAGTGTCCATCCAGTGATATCAGTAGACAAATCAATAGAGCCAATTCCATTCCCAAGGAGGATCCATTAAAAGATAGGGCATAGAAACAGAACAACAGAACATCACTGATTGTCACCTACATCTCAAACCACTCAAATGCATTATTAATAAACTATACAGATACTGAGAATCAGTTTGGTGTAGTGTTAAGGCATCAGGCTAGAAACTGAGAGGTCATGAGTTCTAGTTCTACCTTAGGGTGAGCTTGAGCCAGTCATTCTCTCTCAACCCTCTCAGAAGGAGGCCGTGGCAAATCACTTCTGAAAAACCTTGCCAAGAAAACTGCAGGGACTTCTCCAGGCAGTCTCTGAGAATCAGACATGACTGAATTAAAGAAAAAAAAATATTGTGCAATGACATTGCACTACCTTAGGCACTGGATAGCACTGTATTCAAACTACAACCCAAACTGAAGCAGATTCTCACAAGAAACAAGAAATAGCGGGACAAAGATGCCAATGTGAGACCCAAACTCTACAATAAACCCAGAGTTCTACTTTTCGACCCAAATCTATATCAACAGTGCCATCCCACAAGTACACAGGATTAGAGATGTTTTCATATGCTTTGCCTCCAATGTGACATATGCCAACATCTGCTAGCAATGTCCTTCTGGATTCTACAAAGGAAAATGGAGTAAACTTTATACAAGTCTTACATCAGAACTCAGAAAAAGGACAAAGTAATATCAGAGCATTTCAACCTTCCAGAACACTCCATGACAGACGCTTTGGTGACAGTTTTGAAAAAGTGGGACTTTAACAGCACTATCAAGCAAGACGTTATTGAACTTTCATACATCAAAAGGTGACAGGTAATTTCAGAAAGTGTCACCAAACACAATGGGTTTTTAACACATTGTAATTGTTAATTGATAAGGTACTTGTAATCTGTCTCATATGTAACCCACATCTACATAACCAACCTATCTTCCTATCTTCCTCCTCACCCCAATTTAAATCCTACATTAATCTAGCCGCAATACATACATGATGAAGTGAACTGTGATTCATGAAAGCTTATGCCTTTTAATAAACAGTATTATTTTAAAAAGGTGCTATGCTATTCCTAATTCTCTATAACTCATTCTCGAAGGATGAATGGATGCATGGTTGGAAGACCATATCGTTCTGAAAAAGGTCTATCTAAGTGGTCACTAATATGATGCCATCTTAATGGCACATAAATAAATTATTTGTATTTTTATGGTGAAATGTATTTGTAATAAATCAGATCATAAATGATTGTAAAATAATCTGTTTATGTAGGGCAGTGCTACTTAAGCTTTTTTTATCTTAAAAATTATGGACAACCCCAAAGAACCTTTGCTTGTATGGATTTTATTTATCTGTATATACCATATTAAAAATTAAAATTGACACATTTGCTACCGCTACCACTTTTCATGATTGTTTGATGGTATTTTAGTATTGCATTATTCTTCAACGTAGGCTCACAAATAATTTTTGGGACCACATTTTGAGTAACAGTATCTACGGTAAACCCACTGCAATTATTAGAACTTTCTTAATATTGCTAACAATTCCTCCTACTCCCTTGAGGCAAATGAAAACAACTAAAAGAACTGGAAACAGCAAAGTGGAAGGGCCCTATTTTCCAGTCATTCTGCTCCCAGTCTGTGCCTGAGAAAAGAAAGAGAGGATGACCATAACTTAACTCTTCCGTCTGATTTCATAGAACATGTAATATCAGGATGAACATTAAGTTAACTTACAACAAGCCATAAAAATAAATTGTCCCAGTCCCAGATGACACGGTTATGATGAACCAGATCTAAACTGAATTATTCAAGCAAATATTCTCAGACCAATGCTTTCTACCACAATTTTTAAAAAGAGATTTCAGAAGTTTCCAAGTGTATTCCTGCAGTACTGAATAGTCTGTGGAATTGATTTCTGGATAAATATATTCAGAGATGTTAAGTACAACAGTGTGAAATATAGACTCAATCTTCTTTTCGTCAAGGAAAACAGAAGTCTTTAACATATTATTGCAACTTAATATCTTCCCATGTGGCAATTTTTACCATATCAGGAACAATGCATTTGTAGAATCTTGTCAAAAGCTGCAGCTTACCATCCCAGCCAAATATCACTCAAGAAATACGCACCATTTCAGGAGTATTTGAAATACACTCCTCTGTAATAAGATGCCTGTGGGAACTGATTGTTAACAAACTGAATATATGAGTTTGCTTTTGGTTATCATGCTGAAGAGGTTTGCAAAGACTACACTATTGTTGTTTCAGTAGCAGGCAACTGAAATAATTGGCACCACTTCAAAGAACATACAGAAATTTTATGATAGAAAACATTGTGTACTACCAAAGTAGTCTTTATGCTAAATAGCATCAAGCTGTGAAATGTACTTTTGATTACGTTTCAGTCATGCTATCAGAGTTTGTGCATGGCACACTTTACACTTTAAACTATCCCAGAGGAACTATTTTCTGGCATGCATACATATGCCTGGAACATCTCAGTATAGTTTGAAAGCAACAGCAAGGAGCTTTTGGTTGGCTGCCACTGACTTGTGGCTTTAAGGAACACAGTTCCAGAGAGGGTGCATTACTTGTTTCTTGCTGAATGATACACAGCCTTAATAAACAAAATGGAATCTGCTTGCCTATAAATAAATTTATATACCCAGGCCCCTTTTTTCTAGTCTAATGAAAAGGACTAGGGGTGACATGATAGCACTGTTCCAATATTTGAGGGGCTCCTACAAAGACAAGGGGGTCAAACTATTTTCCAAAGCACCAAAAAGCAAGACAAGAAACAAGACAAGAAATTAACCAAGGAGAGAAGCAACCTAGATCTAAGGAGAAATTTCCTAACAGTAAGAGCAACCAACAAATGGAATAGCTTGCCTTCAGAAGTTGTGGGTGCTCCACCACTGGAGTCTTTCAAAAAGAGATCCGACAACCATTTGTCTGAAATAGTGGAGAGTCTCCTGCTCAAGCAGGGGGTTGGACTAGAAGACTTCCAAGGTCCCTTCCAACTCTATTATTCTATGTTCTATGTTTTTACAAGCCACTATTTCACCCACTTATTGTAAAACAGGAGACAATAAGCAATCTGTGCTTCACCTTTCTATGTTAACTTTTCAATTTATCAGGGGAAGCTACCTGGACACTGTTAGTGAAAGCCCCAAGCCACTCATATATATGTTCCACCATGAAAAGAGGAGGAAAGAAGATGGATGCATGATAAACTTTAATAAGATTTCCTTTGGAGCTGGAACTGGGCCAAATCATCTGTGGAGTTAATACATTGACTTTCCAACATAGCCGGAAGCCCAAAACATCCAGGCAATTTGCAAAGGCAAGATAGAACTCAAATTGCTGCATTTTTTGCATGTGGAAAATACCTTAGACACAATAGAGGCCAGATAACGAATGTTGATTGAATTTGCTTTTTTTAAGCTTTTCCTTCCCCACTATTCTTGGTTTTGCATCACATATTTTAAATGGAAAACCTCCACTTCAACCTTTCTCAACTTTCTGAGCCTGAAGGAACTCTTGAAATATTTTTCAGGCCTCAAGGAACCCCTACACATCCAGGCTCTAATATAGACCAGATTACAACATTATTATATTCATTTCATGTGTAAGTTTGTATATATGCATTAACAGTGTTCTTAAAGTAAAAATAAAGAATGAAACTTAACTCTTTAATGTGAAATCTATGCTCGTTTTTTTCTGCAACAATTCTGATTCATACTTGAGATAAAGACACACAGATTTCATCTTCAACTGAAATAAGTTGATTTCTGTCTTTGCTTTTGAAGCATGTTAAATAAGAAAAACACGCAGATGAGTGAAACTCATCTTGAATGTACAATCAGACTGCAACTCACAAAGTTCTTCTTCCTCTTCAAATTAAGTTCTCAGGCCAATCAGAAGATGGAGAAAGGATCCCTCACCCAGTCATATATTTGTGGTAAAAGGGGGGAAATATTAATCAATTTTGTTCTGTACTTCCAGGTAGCTTTTAATTAGATTTGAGACTTTCTGATATCTTTTCTCTCTCTCAAGCCCAAACAGCAGTGGAAACATTAAATATTTCCTTTTGCAAGATGATTTTTCCCAAACATTCAGGTTTCTTTTAAATTCAATAATTTTGTTACTTGAAGTCAAAACATTTTCTTCAGTGCCTTGCAGAGACTTGTTCAGCTTCTTCCTGTGATAAAAGATGTCTGCTAAGTATGCTTATTTCTGCAACCATTCTCCATCTTCAAGCACTCAGCAAAATGTGGAATACTATTTTCTTGAAATTGCAATTCTGCCTTCAGCTCAAACACTCTGTTGAGAACTCTGCCTCTGCTGAGCCACTATATTTCTATGTGTAACAGGAGACTTATGTGTTCTTTGTCCAGATTTTCAGTTTTTGAACATTCTTGAGTCTTGTTTAATAAAGTTAATCATTTTTTAAGATGATCCACTTTTATCATTTTGTCTCCAAGAGATTTTGAAACCAACACCTCTCCATGAAGAAAGTAATGTATTGTGACATCAGGATTTTCTTTTCTTACATGAGAGATGAAATCTCTTATTGAGCCAACAACTGTTGGAGCAGCATCATTAACAGATGCCAACCCAGTTCCTCCAAGACAGGGTTTTTGTTGCCAGATAGGAACACAAAACATTAAATATATCTTGGCCTTTGTATATTTCTTGTAATTTTCTTGAATTTCATCATCATTTACAAATCTTACAAATTTGCAATAGTGGCGAATGTAATCTTACAAATGCCACAACGTGACCTTTATTGGTGAAATCTGTTAACTCATCAACTTGGTTAGAAAAGCTGTTGTTCTTCTTCACCTTATCATACAAAACCTCTTCAGCATCATGTGACATGTCATTAATACACCAATTTATTGTACTTTCTGACATTGGAACCTTTTCAGTTTTTTGTACTGCATCTGGTCCTAGCATTTTTTCCACTATCATTTTGCATCCATAAGATTACTTTCTCACTCAAAGTGTGACTTTTCTTTTGCTATGTAATAAGTTCTGCTATTAAATAACTTGCTTCTTGGGCTTTTTTAAACTGTCATTTTATTAACAAAAGCTTTACTTTGCATGTTCTGTGATTCCAATAGCCGTCTAAAGTAATCAGAACTTTAAATTGTCATGTGGCTGTGATCTGTAGTTATGTGTATTTTTAATTTTGTTGAAGTCATGGCTGCATTGTAAGTTGTTTTTTATAGATAATACACAATGGAATAGGACAACTTGGATCACCAAGCCATGTAAATATCATTGATAAATTGTTTTCATTACAAAGATGGATTTTTTTCAAAAAAAAATATGTTGAAGTACCACTGCAGGGAAATGCCTAAGATTTAAATAGTTCATTATAATTATCATTATTAAATTTATCGGTATTGTCCATTCTAGACTCCTGCTGTTCTCTCATACACTTCCTTTTCAAAAATCACCACTTTGGACCCTCAAACATGACTGAAAAAATGTGTGTGACATATATTTAAAAAACAGATTAAAATAACTACAGAAAAACTGCAGGGAATAGGGAGGGAGAAACTGATGTTAAAGATGTTAATTTCTTGAAAAATGTGCTTCTCCCTCCTCTTCAATATATTCTTCCATTCCTGTGTTATGACCCAGATCGCATAGTTAGATGCAGGCTTCAATAAAGTCCTTTATTGCTCTGCTATCCCATGACAAATGGCCAGCAAAGCTTTGCCCCAAACTTTCCCAAAGGTAGCCACCTACAATTAGTGGATTCTGAGTCCACAAACAAGATTCAGAGACCACAGGGCAGAAACACAATCTAGAGTGAAAGAAGCAAAGTTTACAAAGTATGGGGACATGTGTGCCAAAGCAAATAACTGTTCCCAACAAAGACACCCTCCCCTGGCCTCTGGTTAGATCAGTTCAAGCCAGTTGACCACTTCCCCCAATTCTAGAGGGGCCTGGGAGAGTGTTCTCCTCAGCTCCTGGACTCTCCAGACATTCCAGGGGAGACATGTCATCCCCGTGGGATGGTCTCGGTTCCAACTCCTCCTCCTCCTCTGAACCAGGATCCAATGGGGCCATGACATCCTGTAATCTAGTTCTTAACTTGTTTTCAATGGTCTCTCCTATCTCGCATCAAAAATTAAGAATGATCCAACCAAATAAACACAATCATACATTATCAATTGGATGTTTTTGTACCCAATTGACTTAGTTTTGGAAACCAGATACAAACAAACATTTGGTGTTTGTGGATTGTAATTTTGGGGACTATTTTAAGATATTTATAAGTTTGTGTACAGTTTTTTAGCACTATATCAAACTGTCATGAATGGTAAATTGCAAAATGCATTGCAGAAATGCAGACAACACCAGCATGCGGAGTTGTTCAGCTGGCTTCCTCCTTTTTCCCTGCTCCATCAGTATCTTGCTTCCTCAAATCCAGCTTATTTCTCATTTCCCCTTCTCTCCCAAGGACCTCTTTGCAAAACAAGAGGGGTGATGATGCCTTGCAATCTCAAACATCCCCCCAATATGAAACCTCGACTTCTCCTGAAATCTTGGCACCATGATCCTAAATACTCCCCACCACTATCACCACTTTTTCTTTGCCTGCCTCCTTCCCCCATGATCACCTTTGTGGGTAGCTCCTGCTATAGCTAGTGCCCAGGCTAGGCCAGCTCCATAGCTCCTGCATGCATCCTGAGATGAAGCCCCTCCCCTCAAGCCATTGCAGCTGCAGGAGAGCCTCGCTACATGCTCTCTTTCCACCTGCTGCTCCTCACTCCTCTCCTTCTCTCTTCTAGCTTGGCCTATTCCTCAACTCATGCTACCTTTTTCCTTGGATGCTCATACACAGTCTCCAGCCTTGCCTGGAGTTTATGCACTCTCCAGTGGGCCACTCCAGTGTTGGAGGTTGAAGTATTTTGTTTGTTCTCTGCTTTTTTAAATAAATCAGGATCTTCCAGGGAACCCTAGTGACCTCTCATGGAACCCTAAAGTTCAAAACCCTCCTCAAAGTGACAAATACCTTGTTTCAGCATCTTTATTTTTAAGTATACCACTTAAGTATACGGTTGAAAAAAATGGGACAATATATTATTTAAATAAAACAGTTTATTAAACACTGGAAACCTTTCAAATTTGTAAGCTGCTATTTTGTTGATCTATAAGGATTCTGTCTTAATGTATTTAAAAATACATAGCTAATGTAAGAGAATTTAATTTAATTGTTAATATATTTTAATCCTAGGGAATAACTAGCTCAAAGAATAAAGAATTCTTGCACATCAAGAATAATCAGAGGGAACCCAATATTCATAATTCAGTCCATCCAAAACATATTGTCCAGATAGATAAAGCTGCTGACCATAAGAATAATTATTTTGGTGTTTACTTTTAGAATTGTTAGAAAGTAAAATGTTATCCTTTAATAAGTAATATTTCTCATAATTATTACCATCTTTATGAATGAAGATTTATTGATACATGAATAGTTTTGGGAACTTCATAATAAAGTCCACATTCTTAATAAAGAGCATCATATGAACTTACTAAGGATTTTTTTTAATTCCATTGATTTAACCATGTCCTTAACTCTCTCTTGCTGAAATCAATGGCATTTAAAGGTATTTTACCTCCAGCTGAACCATGTGTAGTTATTTTAATAATCTTTATGTATTTCTCCAGGATCCTGGACTAATATAATTTTTTTAAAAACACAGTTAAAAAAAGAAATAATGACAGTGGGGACTGGAATGCAGTATTGATACTGAACACTGAACAGGTTGTGCGTTCCTGTCTTCCTTGGCCCATTTATGATGACACTGAAAGAGGGGGACTTACTTGATGCCCAGCTCGCAAGTACAACATCACAGTGAAACATGGCCATGTGATCTCAATTCCCAGTGTTTCCTGCTAACTTCCCACAAGCAAAGTAATGGAGAAGTTAGAAAGTTGAAGTATCAGTCTATTTCCATCTTCTCAGAGCCAATTACAGTGTCTCCGCTGAATCATATTCAATCAGATTCAAAAATTTTATTCATCGATTCTTATACAGTACATTTATGAGATTTAGTTAATAGAATAGATGAAAACAAGCGTTGGCTTACCTGAATGCCTTTTCTCAACATGATGAGGAAGAATCCACCAATGGGTTATTTCAGTCCTACTACCCAATCAGACCAAGTTGTCAAGTTGTCACGCCTCCTCCTTGTCTGGGACTTCCCAGTTTTCATGGACGGCGGAGCCAATGACAATACTGTGATGTGATGACTCTCGAGCAGGTAATAAAGAAAAATACAAACAGAAAAATCCAACCCGGACCTAACTGACTAACGGGAGGGCATGGATTCTTCCTCATCATGTTGAGAAAAGGCGTTCAGGTAAGCCAATGCTTGTTCTCCAACATGATTGCGGAAGAATCCACCAATGGGACTTACCAAAGCTCCCGGAGTCCCTATGGGCGGGAGTCAGGTATGGCCGGGTCCCCAGACAGTGTGACCACTTGTTGCAAAATACATCTACCGAAGGCAGCTTCGGCCGACGCAAATTTGTCCAAGCGGTAATGCCTAATGAAAGGCGAAGGTGACGACCATGTCGCCGCCCTACAAATGTCTTCAATAGAAGCCTGGGTAGCCCATGCCGCAGAAGTAGCTGCACTGCGGGTAGAGTGAGCTGTCACGCGAGAGGGAACAGGCAGGGCCAGAGAGACATAGGTGCTGGTGATACAAGCCCTAATCCATCTACCTATGGTGGAAGCTGACGCCTTCTGGCCAATAGAAGAAGGCTGAAAGGAAACAAACAAAGCTTCCGATTTATGGAAAGGAGCCGTATGCTTAATGTAGCATCGCAAAGCTCTCCGAACATCGAGTGTGTGCCACTGCCGTTCCCTGTCATGTGACGGGTGAGGGCAAAAGCCCGGAAGTATGACTTCTTGAGCCCTATGAAAAACAGTGTTGACTTTTGGGATAAATGAAGGGTCCAAGCGAAGAACCACCCTGTCCTCATAAAACGTGCACAGGTCCTTCCTGTCCGACAAGGCAGCTAACTCTGAAATGCGCCTGGCTGAAGTAATCGCAATCAGGAAGGAGACCTTGAGAGACAAGTGTCGTAAAGAACACGTTTTGAGAGGTTCAAAGGGGGGTGAAGTCAAAGCCTGAAGGACCCGAGGCAAACTCCAGGAAGGATATCTGTGAACAACAGGAGGCCTACTATTGGTGACTCCTTTAAGGAAAGACCGTACTTTGGGGTGCCTGGACAAGGATTCTGAGGAATCCCAAGAGAGCACTGAGGAAAGTGCTGCTAACTGTCTGCGAACAGTGTTGGGCGCTAACCCTTTTTTGACGCCCTCCATCAAATACTCCAGCACCCTGGGAATGGTTACTTGAGACAGACTCACGTGATTCCTGTCGCACCAGCGACAAAAGTCCTTCCATGTATGATCATAAAGGCGATTAGTCGACGGTCTTCTGGCCGCTTGGATCATATCTATCACCTCTGCCAAATACGACTCCCTGGTCAGGGTGCGGCGTTCAAATGCCAAACGGTCAATTGAAGCCATTGGGGGTCTGGATGTTGAAGATCCCCGTGTCAAGCGTATTCGGCCGTTGGGGATCCTCCACAAGTTGGAGACTGAAAGGCTCACCAAGTCTGCAAACCAAGGCCTTCTGGGCCAGTGGGGAGCTATGGCTATCACTTCCGCCCTCTCCTGCAGGATCTTCCTGATAACTGCTGGAAGCAGAGGCAGAGGGGGAAAAGCGTACAACAGGCCTTGCGGCCACCGGCTGCGCAGGGCATCCACCCCCTCTGCCCTCCGGGAGGGGAACCGAGAGAAGAATCTGGGCAGCTGGGTGTTCCCTGGCGTGGCAAACATGTCCACCATCGGACGACCAAATCTGTCCGATAGCGCTCGGAAGACATCTGGATGTAACATCCATTCCGAGTGATCCACTAGTTCCCTGCTGAGGAAGTCTGCCTGCCTGTTTGCCTCCCCTGAGATATGTTCGGCCCTGATGGAAAGCAGGTGTTTCTCTGCCCAGGAGTTCAGAGCTCGAGCCTCTGTCATGAGGGACTTGGACCAGGTGCCCCCCTGGCGATTCACGTGGGCTTTTGCAGCCACGTTGTCCGTTAGGACTAATACATGTTTCCCTTTGAGTGATGCACGAAAATGCCTGAGAGGTAGGTGAATCATTCTGAGCTCCAGCCAGTTTATGCTGTGCGAGAGGTTTGTCTGTGACCACTGACCTTGAACAATCTGGGACTGGAGATGTGCTCCCCAACCGAAGAGACTTGCGTCCGTGGTCACTGTGACCCGACTGGGCTCTTTGAAGAGAGTCCCCTTGAGCATGGCCGATGAGACCCACCAGCCGAGAGAGAAACATACCTGATGAGGAACTCGCACCAATTGGTTGGACGTGCTGGTGTGTTGTCTCTGATACGGGAGAAAGAACCATTGAAGGTCCCGTGCGTGTAACCGGGCCCACGGTACTATTGCAATACAAGATATGAGCTTCCCCAGAAGTTGAGAAAGCGTGGCCAGTGACACGGTCCTGCTTCTGCGTACTTTGAGTGCCAGATCCCTGATGCTCTTGTGTCATTCCTCTGATAGGTACACGTGACAAGTGTCCGTGTCTATCACCACGCCCAGATGTAGGAGGCGGGTAGAGGGATGCAACTGGCTCTTTTTGAAATTTATCAAGAACCTGTGGTTCTGTAAGGTGTTTATCGTGAGAGCCAGGTCCGACTGAGCCTTTGAGGCAGATAGAGACTGGATCAGTATGTCGTCCAGATAGCACTGGACGCGTACAGGGAGTAGCCTTAAATGAGCAGCCAGCACCGCTAGGATCTTGGTGAAGACCCTGGGTGCTGAGGATAGGCCGAAGGGAAGGGCCCTGTACTGAAAGTGGCAGTTGAGGTAACAGAAACGCAGGTATCTGCAATGGTCCGGGAGAATAGGGATGTGTAGGTATGCCTCCTTTAGATCTATGGAGGTCAAAAGATCCCCCCGTCTTATGCTGGCTAGGATGGACTATAACGTCTGCATTTTGAACCTCCTGTAATGGAGGTGGAGATTCAGTCCTTTGAGATCGAGGATGGCCCTCCATCCCCCTGAAGACTTTGGAACTACAAATAGGATGGAATAATAGCCCCGACCCACTTGGTTGAGGGGAACCTCCTCTATAGCCCTGATGGAAAGTAAATGTTGAATGGCGTCTTCCATGAGTCCTCTTTTTACGGAGTTTCTCATGGCTGGGCAAGACACAAAGTGATTCCGTGGCATGGATCTGAACTCCAGGGACAGGCCTTCTGATATGGTACGCAGAACCCAGGAGTCTGTGGTCGTGCCCTCCCATTGGCGGATAAAGTGAGTAAGTCTGCCGCCAATAGGGGGGTCCCCTCCGAGTCACTTATTGCGACGGAAGGGGCGACCCCCTCTGCCACGAAAGGGCTGCTTGTTTTGGGGCTGGTACCTTGACCGGTCCCTGTAGCTTGTTCTGTCAAAAGAATGCTGTTGCCTTGGGGCTGGGGGCCGGTAAGGCTGCGCTGGCTCCGACACGGTCCCAGTCCGAAAGGACTGCCTGCGACCGTAAGGGAGGAAACGCCTGCTGGTCCTATGTGTCAAATGAGAAATGATTTTTTGTTTCTGTTTGTTCTCTATGAGATATGGTGTTAGAGCCTCCCCGAATAATTTGCCCCCGGTGAAGGGGGCGGTGGCTGCACGCCACTTATGTTTACTCTCAGCTTTCCAAATTTTGAGCCATAAAAGCCTCCTAGCCACTATGCTGGAAGCTATGGCTCGGGCTGAATGCTTGGCCGAATACAGGGAGACATCCGCCATATATTCGGATGCAGCGATGAGTTTGGTCAAATCCTGATGGATTCTGACCTCCTCCAACAGGATTCTGTCCTGCAACTGACGAAGCCAGGAAATTGAGATTCTGGCAAAAAAGGAGGTGGCAGTGGCCACCTTAGTAGCCCATGCAGATGCCAAATGGACCTTGCGGAATGCCATTTCTGATTTTTTATCTTCCGCCTTAAGGGCGTCTGAGACATCTGCCGGGAGGCTGATGGACGAAAAGAGCAGGACCCGTGACTCATCTACCTTTGGTACCTCCAACAGATCCGTCAGATCTTTGGCTACATCCACTATCTTGCGCTCAGCCGGTCCCTGGGATGGTTGAGCAGCTGGTGATTCCCACTGCCCTTGAATATTCCTGAGGAACAAAAGGGGACAGGGAATTTGCAGGTGTTCAGCTACAGGTAGTGCAAACAAGGGATTGGTGTCCTGTTCGGATGAGGGTTGAGGGGTTGGAGCCGGATGGGAGGAAAGTTTGCCTGTGGTACAGGCCCTACGTAACAATGAAGGGAATAGTGAGGCGTTGAAGAGTTCTGCCATGGGTTGTGACTCATGGGTAGGTTCCTAACAATCTGACCAACCATCCTTACCGCCCTCATATTCCGACATTTGAGATGAGTCGGAGTCAGGAGAATGGGAAGGGGAAACCATGCCTGACCTGTCCAGTGGAGGTCGAGTAGAGGTAGCTGGAACAGATGACCCGGGAACCAGGAACGCCTATTGTTGGCCCGCTGCCGCCATGGCCTGGAATACAGCTTGTGATATCCACCCTTGGAGCTGGTCAGAGAAAGACTGCTCCAACGGAGGCTGTAACCCCGTAGCAGTTGGTGCGACATCCGCAGATGGTGCTGTGGATGGGCCGGGTAAATCAAGGTCATCCCCAAACAGAGGTGGTCCTACCTGACCAAAGCCTGAGTTGCACGTTCTCCGGCGACCAAGCTCTCGATGTGGATGGTAGAGGCGTCCCCGCATCCGGTGGTATGGAAGATGATAGCGTCTGACCTCTTTCAGCAGACAAGTGTTGGGCCCAGGAAAATTGCTTCTCCAGGGCCCTGTGAGTACGGTCGGCCTGCCTCTCGCTTGTCTTGCCGGCCTTCCTGCCATATTTTGATTTGGCCTTGGCCTTACCTCTGGGTACTTCAGGTGGTGGCTCAGCTTGCCCAGATGGAGTGTCCATGTCCGAAGGCGGTGGCTCAGTGGTTTCTGCCATACTCATCAAGATGCAGCCCCAGGTGACCCTGGGACTGACCCGGTCTGCAAGGGACGTCAGGAGGCCCTCCTGAAAAAGGGACTGACTGCATGTGGACAGGCGTGAGTCGGCCCACCGGTTAACCTGAACTCACGCCTAGCGCACCAAGTGGTGACAAGGTTACACGTGTCCCACAATAGTGGCGATGGTCAGGAACTTGAAGCAACCACTAGATGCAGACGAGCAGAAATGGGCAAAGTAGCGAGCAGGTCTTGATGACCGTTGCTTGAGAAGGAAACACACCTTGTAGAATGGATCTCTCGAATAGGAGTGATAAATTCTGGAACACTTGAACTCAATGAGAAAAGGTACAGGTAAATACCTATGAGCTCTTACAAGTGCAAAAAAATCAGAAATGGCATTCCGCAAGGTCCATTTGGCATCTGCATGGGCTACTAAGGTGGCCACTGCCACCTCCTTTTTTGCCAGAATCTCAATTTCCTGGCTTCATCAGTTGCAGGACAGAATCCCGTTGGAGGAGGTCAGAATCCATCAGGATTTGACCAAA
The DNA here is from genome assembly GCF_001527695.2 of Protobothrops mucrosquamatus. NCBI lineage: Eukaryota > Metazoa > Chordata > Lepidosauria > Squamata > Viperidae > Protobothrops > Protobothrops mucrosquamatus. The sequence goes on from NW_015386431.1 coordinate 243,984, forward strand.
CTCATCGCTGCATCCGAATATATGGCGGATGTCTCCCTGTATTCGGCCAAGCATTCAGCCCGAGCCATAGCTTCCAGCATATATACACATGATCCTCGTGTGAAACACAAATATACAATTTCAATAGTTCCATCTACAAAGATATGTCTATAGTTATGCTGGTTTATGACCATAATAAACATTTGAGCTGATCCAGAGTTGACAAAAAAAGCATAAGCACTATTCACACAGGTAAAAAAAGTAAATATTTCCTCATTGTAGATTTTTTCAGAGCTCTCTAATTCTTGGGTTAATTTTTCATCTAGGCAATTTTCATCCAAAACCAAGTTTGGATAAACTGCAATCTTGCACTTTTAAATACACTTATGCAACAGAATATAAATTTCACTTTCCCAGTATTTTTAATGCTCCAACACTGGAAGTTTTTAAGAAGAGACTGGACAGCCATTTGTCCGAAATGGTATAGGGTTTCCTGCCTGAGCAGGGGGTTGGACTAGATGACCTCCAAGGTCCCTTCCAACTTTTTTATTATTATTATTATTATTATTATTATTATTATTATTATTATTATTATTATTATTATTATTATTATTATTATTATTAACTTTTTTCAGTGTTATAATGGAGGTCAGCAACTTTCTCGACAAACAAGTACCATAATATATTTTCATAAGGACATATAGCCAAATTTTGCAAGTTTCATATGCATCTTTAATTTTATAAATAATAAAACAAAGATCACTGCATGCTATCCAATGTATTACAACCATTGTGAGCCCCCTCCTCACCCCATTATAAAACTTCAGCAAAACAGAAAGGATGCACACAGAGAGAGAGAATAGATGAAAACTCATTTTAAAACCTTTGAGAAATGCAAGGTAATAAGATGGCTGGAAATCATGCTCAGTAACTTTATGCCACAAAAGAAATCTAATAGCTATAAAATCTCTTCTAAAGGGCAGATCCCCAATATGATACAGTTTTATAAGACAGTAGGCAATTACTCAAATACCTTAATCCCAAAGCACCAATTACTTTAAAGTTTAAAAAAAAGCACTCGGAAATCAGAGCTAAGAAATTTGGATAGATCTTTAAACATTATTGAGAACTGATTACTCTACAGCAATGTCTTCTGACCTGGAGATCCCCCATTTATGCTAAATTTAATTCTCAAAATTCCCAATGAACATGGCCAAACTAAGAAAAGAATAATAATGACAAATGAAATGGAGGGAGGGCATGAGGCTATGAGGTGCAATTGAATAATCAAACTATTTTTAAAAGAAATGAAAACTCATTAAAAAAACTGGACCATAGCTCTCTGATCATGTTTAATGTCTATCTTTTTTGGATTGAGTTTCAATGTGTTGGTTGTCATGTGTCTGATTAACGAAACATTTAAAAGGACTTTCAGGCATATTTTTCCTAAAAGCATTTATTAAGGTTACAGAGACGTCAGTACAGCATGGTGGAAATGCTTAGGTCTGGCTTCTCTTCCGTTATGCATATACATCCTAAGCATTTCCCACTCCCTTATTCTGGGGTCATGGTTCACATCTTCCAATCAACTTGGAAGATGTGATTTACTTCCGGTTTCTTTCTCCCGCGCTATCCTTATGCTCCTCCCTCTTTCCCAGTTGCTGATTTAACTATATAAATATCAGACAGTTCTGCACATTGTCAAAGCAAGAATATATAGTATTTGCAGCGTTGACATTGGTGTTCTAAAATCTGGATTTCGCTATAGAAGACCAGATTCAGCAATTCTGTTATTGCAATTAGCAGCCTTTCCGATATTTGAATAGGACATAATCAGCCAAAAGGCTAATCGAGAACCAGTTTGATGTAGTGCTTAAGATGCTGGCCTAGAAACTAGAAGATTGAGTGTTCTAGTCCCACCATAAGTGAGAAAAAATGGCCAGGTGACTTTGGACTAGTCACTCTTCCTCAGCCCAACCTACCTCACAGGGTGGTTGTTGTAACGAAAATCGGAGCAGGAAGAAGTATTGGTATGTTCGTGGCATTGAGTTATATATAAAAAAGAGAGATAAAAATCTAAAAAAATAAATATACAAATTAGAGGAGTTTGCTGAAGTTTTTAAAAAATATAACTTTTCCAGAAATTATTTTTGGGGAAAGAATGGAATTTTAGACATTTGAAATGGGCAATCACCATATTTTACTGATCTAACTTAATTTTGCCATTGCCAAACTATGCAATGCAGCATCTTGTTTGGTGCATTTATTTCACATTTATTAAACATACATAGTGTTTGGTTGAATAATCACATTTAGTAACTGAATTTACTTTTTGTTTTACAAATAGACAAAGTGCAGAATTCTAACAAGTCTAGAACCTTTTAATTCTATTAATTTTACAAATTGGAAAAACAAAATTGAAGATGTTAAGACATGGTTGTGGCAATTAGCATTGGAATCTGAATGAGATACAACCTTGGGGATGATTGTTGGCTTAAGGACACTCCCTTACCTTATTAACCTTTTAGCCTTCTGAATTTTTTAACTTTGATTCTTATTTTTAACTTGTAAATCTGAACCTTGTTTTTAATGTCGTTTTGAAATGTGCTTTTAAAGTCATGTTTTATACTGTTTTATTATGTTGTTTGTAAACTGCCCAGAGTCACTTAGGTGAAATTGGCAGTGTGGAAATTTGATAAATAAAATAAATATGAGAAACATAAATATAATAGACTATACATTTTGTTCTTGCATTAAAGAACAATTGGACTGCACTGCTCTATAGTGGTACAATATATTACATAAAGTCTTTGTATTAGTTTATGAAAAAGGAAGTCAGGTTCTGAATGTTCATAACATATCACAATGGTTAACTTGGCATATAAGTATCTAATAAGAGTAAATAGGGTATCTAAGAAGAATAGTTAATGTACTTGTATTCTATTTAAATGCTATTATCATCTGGCTGCTTTTTTCCCCCACTCTCCCACCCTTTGGAATACTCACCCCATGCTAGGATAATTAGCAAGGTGGTAATTTTTGTATTATATTCATTGCAGAGAAAGGGATTACAAGAGAGTAAGCAGCCACACAATGGGGAATATTCATCAAAAAGAATGAACTAGTGCCAACTGTTGGCTTAGTGCACTTGCCCTGAGCAACTTAGGAGGGGGAAAAAGCCTTCAGCGGGAAAATGATTAGGGTCTTGTCAATTTCAGGCAGCATCTGTAAGTTGAAAGAGAGTTCTAATCAAGTAATTAACATCACAGAGCTCAGCTTGTTAACTGGCAGTTAGTCCTTTTCAGGAATGCACTGTGCTGCAGAGAAAAATAGCTCAGAGATATAGCTTGTTTAAGCAATCTCCACTCTGAGAGGAGAGGGGAAGAAAAAAATGGGTAAGACAGATGACACTACATACTGACTATTAATGACAAACATGTGATTGAGGGAGAAAGGCTTCAAAAATTATATAAGTGTTATTTTTTAATCACTGTCATAATTGTGAATGATCCCTGTCTAAGGTATTCACTAAATGAGAACTAGCTATATATCTAATTTACAATACTGAACTTATATCTAATTTAACTATTCCTAATACCTATATTTTCCATATGTTTCTGGCTTTGCTAATCATTCCTCTTCCACCACATCTGTATTATATACTAATTCATGTATTGCCCTTTGTTCTTTAAACCTCTCTATTCATTTTTAAGTATCTCATCAACATCATCCAACCATATGGGCCAGCTCTAGACTAAGGCAGAATGAGCACCAGCCTAGAGTCTGGCACCTAGAGGTGCCAGACTCATGGACATTATCACCATGATTGACCTTATACTTCAGCTCTATATTTGTATATACAGGCAACAGCAATATAATTAGTTAGGTTACTTTGATCAATTGTTGACATATTATACAAATGTTGCCAGGAAATGTAGCCTTCTATCAGAGATTGCAGAATTCTATCAGGTAAAAGATAAATTATAAAAAAATCATAACTATCTGGCATATTTATTTAAAAAAGAAAGTTTTTCTTTGAATATATCTACAATATAGACAATACAAGAAACCATCCTCATATCTTCTCAACTGGACTCATTTTGTATAAACAGATGTATTCAGGAAATGGAATATTATAACCTTTTCCTTAGGTAGCCTGACAGAAAAATGTTGATATAATTCACTGTAAAGGCTGTTTGTTCTTTCAGAACAATGACATCAGAAAGATAATTTGCAAGTAGAAAATCTAAATTAATTAACTAACAGTGCTTAAATCCTTTTGGAGTTAATATCTAGACACACTAAAAGTCATTTTATTTCTATGAAATCCCATTGAAACTAAGTATTGAAAGAGAACCCATAATAAGACTTTTCTTTCAGAGATATCCTCCATTTGCACTGAAAGTCAAACAGTAGAATTCATGAAACAAGATAGAGTGGATTAAAAATTAATTTCAGCACAGCATTAAATAAACAAATACAAGCTTGAGACATGAGCCAAACCCCCAGTGTACTGTTCTATTCAGTACACTTTTTAATAATTAGTACTTCTGCTCCTGTAGCCTTCTGACCTGGCAATGACTAGACGCAGGGCTTTTCAACCTTTTCACCCATTGTACCACTTTTAGGATATGGCAATATCTGAGTACCACCAGTTGCCTACCAAGGTGTCAAAAACTTGATGACCAAAAAAAAAAAAAAAGGAAAAAAATGATAAAGTACAAGTAGTCCTCGACTTACAACAGTTCGCTTAGTGACTGTTTGAAGTTACAATGGCACTAAAAAAAGTGCCCCCCAAGCCATAGCTGAGCAAGACACCTGCCTGCCTGCCCGGCGGCGCTCTTCCTCCTGTCCGAGGTTTTCATTGTTGTGAGCATTTCTGTTGAGGATTGGCAGCGGGGGTGGAGTGGGGGGAGGTGTTTGGTTTTTATTTCCCCCATCTGCTGGGTGGTTGCAGCAGGTTTTGGTCACTTCACATGACCCTGGGACACTATGACCGTCATAAATATAAATCAGTTGCCAAGCATCTGAATGTAAATCACAAGACCCTGGAGATGCTGCAACATTCCAGCTGATCGGCGCTTCTTCTGGGCTCAGCAGAAGCACCAGGATCAGTGCTGCTTTCCAGCTGGAGCCAGTCGCTGATCCTGGCGCTTCCACTGAGCCCTGACAGCCTTGCAGATCCAGCCATCTCTCGCTCAGGCTTGTGCGGTGCTGCCACCAGTTCAGCTCATTCCCCTCCCCTGCTACCACTTTTCTAGGATGGTCGCGTACCACCTGCCAGGTGCCAATGTACCACAGGTGGTACCCGTACCACTGGTTGAAAGCCCTGGACTAGAGAGCTACTTTAACGACCTCCTCTAATATTATAAATTCTTGTAAATAGGAAATATCTTCTTCAGTATGTTCTAGAATGATAACATCTCTACTGTACCAAACTTCAGTTTATTCCTTTTTTTAAAAAAAATATCTTTCTTAATCAGATAATATCTATCCATCAGCATTTTTTAGCATACCGATTAGAAGAATCTTCTTCTGAATTCAAAGATCTTTGGGAAGAGTTTCCTTGTTTTTACCATCTTTAATGTTTTTACAGATGTTATTGTATTTGTCTCTTCTATGAGGTCTCTGAAATTCCTTATTAAGTTCCTTACTGAGATGTTTCTACTTTTGGTTTCTTCTCTTCTTAGCAATTTCCATTACTGTATTTGTTCTAATCTTCATTTTGCTTTCTTCTGTTTCTAGGCCTTTTGAAGTCTTTTTTCACATTTCTACTTAACAATTTCATTTCTTCTGATTCCCTACCAATAAGGTTCAGGATTTCCAAGAATTTCTGATGTACTTCTTGGAAATGGTGGATATTGTATATAATCAAGATCATATCATGGGAACTAGTAGCCTTTGTTCAGTTGTTTTAGTTTGACTTGCACATGAACTGATTATGATCTTTTCATTACTCAGCCCCTGGTTACATCTTTTCTATTAAAACTCAGTTCTTCTGCCTGCTTATACCAATAATATAGTTAATTTGATTTCTTGGTGCTTAGTTTGGTGATGTCCATGTATATAAATGTCATTTTCATTGTTTGATATGTTAAAAAGACATAGGATTGGCAGGAGTTGCTAAGCATTCTCCTGCTTCATTTTTATTTCCTAAACATACAGTCCAACTGTATTTTTCTCCATACTTTTTTTCTCCAACTATATTTTTCTCCATATTTTTCAACTTGGCAATGGTCTTTAATCACAAGCAGCACAATTTAAGATTGACTTCAGATTGAAATCAATTAGTTTGAATTTGAGTCTGTGACTAATATAAAAGAAACATTGTTCTGGTAGTTTGATTATTCAGAGAAGATGAATAAAGATCTAGTCACAGAACAATTACATGAAGGAAAAGTGAATATTGTTGAAGGAAAGGGGAAGATTGAGAAAATTTTGTTTGCATGTGATCCTCTTCTCATTCCTTTTCTGCACTCTAAGTAGCTTTGCTTACTCCAAAAGAGAGTAGCGCAATGCTGTGAAGAAAAGGCAAAAGCAATAAGCTTTAGACTGGTATATTTTTTCTATTAATATGAGATATTACTACACTATAAATTGTCTGAACAAAAACCAAATGATGATTTTGTACTAAATCATACCCACTGAGAATTATAGAGCATGCATAAAGATTTGTTGTTCTGCTTCAGATACAGAGCCTTATTCTGGATCATTTTAGATATCTTGCTTTTTCTACCAATAGTAATAAAGAAAAGTCAGGTAGTTGTTATGGTTTTTCTAATGAACTCTGCTGGGGCAGAAACTATTCAAAGAGAAGAAAACCAAAGATACCAGGTCATTCAGCAATGGAATAGTCTCATATTTTATTGCTTCCTCTACTGTAGTCTGAAGAAACTGCTGCTGCTTGTTATCTGTTAATGGCAGAAAGCTAATCTCTATTGAGACAATGAAATGTTCCTATTTTCTTCTTATATCTGTGTTGCCCCCTGAGGGAATCAACACTGAAAATTTGAAATCATACATTATGATGCGGTGGTCAGACATATTTTTTGGCTCTTCTTTTAATTTCATTCCCCTTTCCACCATGAATATAATGTCTGTGGTTATGACATCACGAGAGGAGGTAGAACGGATACTTCCCTCCTTTTTTCAGGCTTTGGGAGGTTTAAACAAAAAAAGATGGATTAAGCCTAGCAAACACTTTATCCAACTATTTTTCTTATTTGACTGCCAACTGCTTTAACACTGAGTTTCTGAATGCAAATAATGTTATTAACAGATTTATAGAATTCTACAAACATTTACTATGTTTAATTCCTATTCCACTCTTTTATACTTATTATATCACTAAAAAAAGTATGCTGTAAAGACGGAGGTTTTAAAAGTTGACTGATATACAAAATGAAAATACTTAATTTCCTATGGATTTTTATTCAGTTGCATTATAAATGTAAGTTTTCAGTTCATTTTTATTTATTACTGAATGAAAACAATTCCTACATACCCTTATATATTGTATTGTTATAACCATCCAGAGTCACTGGGAGTTGGGTGGCATACCATATTTAATAAATGTTTGTTTTAGAATTATGAAACTGAAGTTCACCTTCACAACTCAGATTTAATATAACCTTCATAGTGCATAAATAATTTGAAAAGATGTATTACATGCAATCTATACAAATACTTTATAACATAATCTCAAACAACTATTAATTTAAGCTGTGGTACTGTACTGTGTGATCAAATGTTTGGACCAAATGCATTAAATACATGCATTTATTGGTTATTCATTTGCAACATTCATAAGAAATATTTGTAAAACTTGTTATATTTCTTTATTATCTCGAAAGTGCATCTACTCTTTATCAGGTGTCTAGGGAAAGCATGGATTGTTTTCAAAAGGGACATGGCACCAGACAATTGATACAGAAGAAAGAAACAACAGAATGGCTTAGTTGTGATGGTTTTAGATTTAATAAAATAATGAAAGAAATTGAGAAGAGAAAAAATAAAACAAATAGGTTCAGATCAGAAAGCTTAGAACAGAAGGTGGACAAAATAGTGAGATAAGGTACCTGACAGATGCAAAAGACCAAGTCCACACATGAAGGTCCAATTAAGCTGATTTATTACTGAACAGTTTATGCACAGGAATCTTTTCAACTAACATTTAGCATCTACATGGAGTCAGAGTAAGGTCAACTGGATTCAAGGGGAGGGTTGGACTTAATCCACTTCTGGCTATCAAAGGATTCTAGTCTGATCCCTCTTTTAACTCAGCCTCCAGGTTTTGCCACTTCTTCCCCTACAGTGCCTGCAGTAAAGGTAAAATGCTGGTAAAGTCTTCATGAAAATCAAGTGGAGGAGAAAAGTGAGGAACATGTATCTATGTGAAAAGAAACCAGCCAGAAACTTTCTAGAAAGAACTCTAAATCAACTAAACAACTTATGTAATAATCTACACAGAAGCTATATACTGTACATACTGCATGATTTCTTAACCTTTAGACTGAATTTGCCAACTCTGTTTTGGAATTTCACATTCATACTCAGATTGCCTATTGGAGTCTTGATACTTAAACTTATGATACTGCTACTGTCTCATATCCTGCAGCTCAGAAAAAAGTAAAGCCAGATTTACAGTAAAGCAAGTGCAACCATTAGAAGAGTTCCTGATTTATGACTGAGTTGTTTGCTTCCTGCTGGAGCATAGTTAGGCTGTGCAGTACAGAGAAAAGTGAGAGATGAATGGAATATTTATTCTGAAGAAAGGATAAAGGTTCAAGATACCTCAGATGTCAAGTTGACAGGCAACTTGGAGTATCAGAACAAACCACAACTGTCAATATACTGAGTGATAAGAATGCAATAGGTCAAATTGCTGGTAAACCTCATAATAGCAGTAGTCAGCAGCAAGACTGGAAAGGATTTGAAAATTAATTTTCCAACTACACATAGATGTGTCAGCAGTCAAGGCACACATTAGGAAGTGAGGTATGAAAGGAATACCTCTAGTGAATTAATCTGAAATTAGCCAGAGGTGGAGGGATTCAGTAGGGAGAAACATGATGGGTAGCTGACTGACATGTTCACCCAGAAAAGTGGGATCTAGTTATTAGCAGAATGTAGTATACAAATGTCTGAAACATATACAATTATGGCAATGGTAGGAAAGTTTAAGCTCAAGTAGGATCTATCATTGGTCTTTTGAATTGCTTGTTTGTTTGTTTGCTTGTAATTATGTAAGGCAGACTTTTCTTTTTGCCTCAGTTACAGAATAGCAGACATAAGCAATGTCTTAATTCAAAGTGTGAGAACTTATGAATTGAAAAACTTGTGAGAAAAGAAAGGAAACCTTTACACAATTCACTCAGGAGCCATGATGCTATAGGAGAAGCAATCTGAGTTCCTGCAGATACTACTACGTTAGGGCAAGACCCCTGCCAAACGATTCTATAGGTCTAGAAGATTAATGGAGCTTTTTTATATATAAATGTTTTATTAATTTTCTAGTTTTACAATCATAAATATTTAAGAAACAACATGTTGTCTGGGTCCATTAGTAATTCAGTGGTACACATTAACTTATTCAATCTAGGCCTAATATTACACCATCCAATGCTTCCTCTCTTCTTCCAGTATTACACATTTTCTCACACTAGGCAAGTACAATTCTTATTGTTGTTAATACATATACAATTGAATATCAACATCTTTGTTACATTTCCCTAATAATATCAATAATGTCAATTTAAAATATCTTTTCTAACCAAAATATATCTTAATTGCATTTGCACTTAATATCCATTTGTTCAATTAATATCCTGTTTTTCCCACTTTTTTTAAAAAAAAATTCCCATCAAGTGTTCAAAATGTCTCTATTGCTTATAATTTCTCATAATAAGTTATATTTGGGTAACCAAAAGCTTCCCTTATCCAATCCCTCCTACCATTTTCATATTTCCCTTCTCATACCAAAATATAATATTCTAGTTATACATCCTATCTTTCTAGTTATAATAATACTTCTATTTCTAACAATTATCTATTCTCAGCCATGTTCAAACATCTAATTTGTAATATAACATCCCCTCTAATAGGTCAAAGCTTCTGTTTCCTTCAGTCTTACTCTAGCTTTCTTCCTTTGCCAACTACCTTTCCAAGTCAATGCATTTGAACCATCAAGTAATTCTTCCTCTATTTTTGTGTACATTGTTTGGAATAAGAAAAACAATTTGATTAAAGTATCAGCCTATTGATATTCATTAAACAGCCTCCCTCCTTCTCCAATTTCCCACAATTCTCCTAATAGCTTTATCTTCCATTCAATCAGCTCTTCTGTTTTATCCTCAGGTGTGTTCTGAGATCTTGACAGGTAAGATATTTTTTTCCATTTCTGATATTATTGCTACATCTTCGTTTGTCTGAGTCTGTCTGTTAGTTCCTTTCTTTAGGTCCTCCATCTTTCGATCTACTTCCTCCGATTTTCCTTCTATTTTCTGGGTTGCTAGTTCCTTCTTTGTAGTCATTTTCTGAGTTTGTAAATTTAGATTAAAAAATTGTTCTTTTATCTCCTTTGTGTTATTTTTAGTCTCATCATGAGCTAAGGTAATTGTCTCTTGTATTGATTTTAATATAGAAAGAATTTTTTTCTGAAATTCATCAACATTTTCTTGTTAGTATGCCAAGCTGGGGACTTTGGGGACAGGTGTTAGGGATGGTTTTTTACCATATGAAGCTAAGTATGAAACATCCATTTTGTTTTTGTATGTAGTCTTTATAGTCCAAACTATTTAGGGATTTTAAAAGTTTCAGTCAATCATCATTTGAACTCCAAATTATCCAGCCGGCCTATCAGTCCATCCTTAAGTCTTCACTCAGCAAATATAAGTAAAGTTCTAATTTTTCAATTTTTTCTCTCCAATGAAAAACATATCCTTTCTGTCCAGAGATAAAAGAACAATTAAAAATTGTTCATCAATCAAAGGTTTATAGTCCAAAATATTCCATCATCTCAATCAATAATGCATGTTTCTTCTATAGGGAAATAGCTCTGTTACACAGCTCTAAAAGTCAGTTAGTATTTATATTCATAGTCCAGGCAGGCCAGTTTCAAAATAGTTTCTTTTCTCTGCCACACAAATAAACAGCTAAGAGGTGTTCCCACCCCCATTTTCCCAGCTGCAGTCTTCAAAAGTGAAAGTTTTAGAAATAATAAGAGTCTTATCTGAGTCTGGGCTTCCAGCCAAGTTTCCTTTAGGCATAATAAATTGTAATGCTATAGCTCGTCACTAGATTTTGTTGATGCCGTCTTCCAGCTTTTTACATTCAAACTTATATTACAAGCTTTTTAAGTCTCTTTTTTAAAAATATATATCTCAAAAGCACTTTTAGTCCTCAAATTTCAAAGTTATATATGTGTATTGATTCCAAATTAATCTTGTAATTTTCTCTGTTTTCTCCCAAGCAATTAATTTGCCGCTTTTCTTTTCCTTAGGGAATGGAATGGAAATTCCCCTTCCCTCTCTCATTGAGGAGGATTCTTTGCTTTGGGTGGTTTTTTCCCAGGAAAAAGTCTTAAAGTCATAAAGAGAGGATAGGGTCTTACCCACATTGCTCAAAAGTTCCTGGTTAATGCTTATTTTCTTTGGTTGTCAGCAGCTTCTGACTGACCACACACAAATGTAGCCAGTCTTTCCCCCGCTGGTTTGGAGGATCAAACGGAAGGCCACCACCCTCCCGCAATCAACAAGGGTCCTCCTCCTTCTCCGTTGCCTCTTTGGGATGACTTTCGACTCTTTTTAGGGTCCCCAGTGGAGCAAAATCAAATGTGGAAGACAGAGCCCCATTTTCCTGCGCCCATCACATCGTGACGTCAAACCAGAAGTCAAGGTTAATGGAGCTTTGTGCAGGCTCATAACTTATGGTCTCTAAATAACAAGATTGTAATAAAGCATTTTCTCCAAGAAAGGAAAAATAAGAGATAATATGTCAAATACATACATTATTTAAAAATACAAATATACTAACTTAAACTGCTAACTTGAGTGACTAGAAGCAGAAGAGTAATAATTTATTCCTTATGTCATTTGCATTTATTGGATAATTTAAATTCTTCTCTAACAACTCTACAAATGTCCCACTCATATCCCTTTTTTGTACCAACTTATAACCTCAAAAAACAATTTCTACTGATGGAAAATTGGATAATATATGTAAATTCATCTACTGAAAAACAGTAGATGTTTGGTAATTTGTTTGGTAATTTTCTGTGAAATTATATATCTATAAGAAGTAACATTAACACTTATGAGTTATGGTACTTCTACTAAAAATAAAAACCCACTAGATTACATATCCTGAATGAAACTTTAAATTTACATGCATATAGAAAATATTAGTGGCAGAAACCATTTTAAATTAATCTGACTAACAAGTGCTAATTTCCATTAGGTTTGAAAGTACCAGAAGTGACCTTAATATCTGGGATATTAATTTTTAAAACAGTGTAAATTCATGGACTTTTTTCAAATGGCCATCTGTCATCAACTTATCTCTCCATAATTCTAATTCTGAAATTTCACTGGATCTTCATCTTGGCCAGATTGAATGCATCACCCTCCCCAGTCCAGTGGGCACAATATAAAACCTTCTTCAACAGCATGTATGCTCCTGTGGAGATGGCTATATGGAATCCCTCAGCCAGATGCTCCTTTGTTGCTCTTTGGAAGTACCCAAAAATACTAAAAACTAATACCATAAGTTGTTATAGAAACTGAAGAGAGAATGTAGACATTTCAGTTAACACTGAACATATATGAAATAAAATTTCATTTTCATCCTTGATCCATGGTACTTGTTGAAGAATAGCCTCACCATGCCAAGAATAACTTAGAAAAATACATCCCCTTCAGTGCAGTATAATGATATCACTGGTGGTATATTGGCCTACTGCCAATCTCTTTGTCTAGCATGAAATAAAGCAGCAATAGCCGCCATTCTTACTATTTGAAATCATTGCAGATGTGGAAGGGAGAACTCAATCTTTCCCCATCTTACAGGACAGCATGAAAATATTCTTTGCAAAAACAGGAGGGTTTATCAGCCTGGTTAACAATGCACAGGTATGGCTTTGTATAAGGGACTACAGTGATATTTCCTCTTAAAACAAAACAAAACATCGAGTGAGATATTAGCCTGGAGACTCTTTTGATATTTGATACTGCACCCACAAGCATGGAGTCCACAACTGAACTGTGAATATAGAAAGGATGTGCTCTTCTCAACCTATATATTTCACCTTTTCCTAAAAACTCTCACATAAAATCTCCCATCACTACATCCAAACCATAGTTTAGAGAAAATTATCTTAGAAATTCTTAAAGTTCTACCTGACTTAAGGTAATAGTCCTTAGATATCAGGTTTTAGAGCTGTAGTCATTATTTCCCATCAGAATCTGACATCCAGAAGTCATAATAATTTCTGCTCAAGAAGAGAAGTTATTAAGTTAACAAAAAGGCAATCACTAGCAGCCTTACATGAAAGTGTTACTCTCCTAAATCAAGGGTGAGCACTCGAATACTGAAGAATAAAAGAACTCTAATGAAGACTATTTTAGGTTCAAATACTTCCAAAGATTTGGTCAGTTGTTACTTTAAGCACTTAACCCACTGGAAGTAGCTAAAGCATTTCCAGAATACTCTCAAGAGACCACAGACACTCTAGCAATATATGGTTTTAGTCATTCATCAAAGCTACACAGATTTCAGATTAAGCTTTCAACCCATCACTTTGTTCACATGTCTGAATTTTCAGAACAGATACTGTTTTATCTAATTATACTTAAATACTTAAATAAAATATAAGTGCACTTTTATTCTTTCATATGTTGGGAGTATTCTATTCATGATGGGGTAGTGAAGGAATCACACACATGCTTTGTTAAATTGAAAAAAACCTGAGTAGCAGTGTTTTATACATACAAAATAATTGTATGTGCAGACAGTCATACATAGGACTACTAAAGAGCAAGAAGCCATAAAAGATGATTTGATAAGTACAGTATTTGCACTAGTCAAATTTTAAATAAACACTTTATGACAAGTATTATAACAAATACTGATATAAAACATGCTAGTTAGTATATTGTTACACAACTTCACATTTATTTATTTAGAATAAATAAATTCCACCCTGCCAGCTTTCACTACTCCACATGCAAATTTTTGAAAAGTTCCACATGCATACTGCAAATAATGAAAATTCATGATAATAGATTTTCTACATATAAATATAGAACATTTACATTAAGTAATCATTTATCGTTAATTTATTGAGACTGCTATTGTTTCTAGCCTTTCCTTTTAACACTACCTAAACATCTTTTTGATACAAAATTCAGAAGTGAATTATATCATTTCATTTTGGCTTATAGAAAAATGTTGTGAATGGTTTGGAAACTTCAATAATTAAAATTCTTATTTTCAAATCACATTACTTTCATATGATGTTATTCAATTTGGAAAAAAAATGAATATTTTATTCTTCTCAGATAAATTGTTTTTATTTTAACCACATTGAAATTACTATGCCACACAAGCAGAGAAATTACTCTGGAACTGTAAACCACACCACTGCTTCCTACATACTTATTTAAGAAAATAGAAGGATACAAGAAGAAATACTGATGAAATATAAATGACTGAAAAAAAATCAACATCCAAAAAGGATCATTACTGCAATCTCCAGACCAGAAATAATTTATTAAATCTTCTTTGCCATATGTACTCATGGAGAAAGTTTATTTTTTTCCCAAATCGGTGTCCTTGATTTGTTTAAGATGACAATTCTATGTCAAATATCTAGACTACTCCAGGTTGGAGGAGCTTGCTTTAAAAAGTTGTTCAAATTCCCATTTCCCAAGCTTATTCTTTAAAACTTTGAAATGATACTTTGAATTCATACTTGAACATTTATTACAAGACAAGCATTTTGAACTAGTTTTAAGATGACTTCTTGAACTTCATTACAATTTTAATGAAACTTAAGAAGTCAACTTAACATTAGTAAAATATCTTTTGACTGTGCTAGACAATAATTTAAGTGCAGGATCTTTGCACCAAATATATATACTGTATAACAAAAAGAATTTCTGCCATAGTGTGGTATTAAAAGCAAGAATCAGAAATCCTGACAGACAATTTCGAATCATGTCCTAAATAAAAATGTATTTGTATTTGTTATGTATATGTATTTGTTATGCAGAAAATCTACAATACAAAGTGCCTTGAAAAACACATTAAATAAATAAATAATATAACTTGATGCTAAAGTAATGCAATTGCAGTAGTTATAATTTCTAGGTAGTATGCCTAGGAATCACAGTTCCAAAACAGATGGAAGACCCTGGGGAAAGATTGTCTAGAGAATACACTGAAAGATTATATTTAATTGAATCATAAAAAATGAAACAGTTGCATTTATTCTACTAGTCTTCCAATATTTTCAGTTATCTAAAGTTCTAAATATAAGTTTTTTTCTGCAAATTACAAAGATAATATGTTTTCCTTTTAGCTTTCTGATATTACTAGTAGATTTTTCTGCCTAATGTTATGACAAAAGTTTATGAAAACTTAAGCACAATACAAATGACAAAGCAATAAACCACATCTTATAAAATGATTAAACTGTCCATTAAACATTACCATTCAGGGTAATGCCTGCCACAACATTACTCATAAGTTAAGAATGGTGGTACCTTGCTGATATGTGCTTTAAAAAAGGAAGGTCTGAATTCCAGAAGTTAAAATCCCTAGGGTTGAGCATTAAAAATACTATTGTAAGTCTGCTAAATAATACATTTCCTAGATCTTGGCCTCATAGATTCCAAAACAAGTGAAGATCCAAACATTATACTTTGGCTTCCTTCAACCTAGAACAACAGTAATCGATTTTATTCCTCTTGAAAAGCTCAGTTTTAACTGAAAAACCTACCTAATTTTGGCAAGGAATAGGGTACTTTGAAGTAATCTTCATAGAACTCAATTAATCTCCGTGTAATGTTTAAAGCATAGTCCCCGGATCCTCTTCTAATGGCATCAGGTCTTGCATACAATCGTACCTGTTGGAAACAAAAGAAAACAAAATAAAAGCTCGGTCATTATATTTTCAGGATTGCTGAAGTAATCAAAGCATTGGTTGTATGTATATGTATATGTGTATGTGTATGTGTGTGATGACCCAGGGCACAGCACAGAGGCAATGCAGTCAGCTGGCAATTCAAACAATTATTTTATTGCTCCAAATTTTCCCCAAATGCTCCCACGTTTGCTGGCAAGCCTCCAACAAAAAAACACACACATCCCTCAGCTGACTCTGGCTGAAAGTAGGTTCAAATACAGTCTGATTAGCATAAGAAAGTACTCAAGGCCATAGAGATAAAAAGGAAGAAAACATAAACTTAACAAGTCTGTTTGAATCCTAGCTTGCCTGAGCAATTTTCAAAAGAGAGAATCCGAAATACAGTCCAAGGTCTTTAAACATTCAAGTAACGTGGTCAGTCAATCCAATAGTTTGAGTTTCCAGGTTTCCAAACAGAAGTCACAAAACAATAGATCAGCAACAAAACACAACACTCCAAGAATGAGTGTTTGTTCCCGACAAATGCCCCTCCCCACAGCGTCTCCTTAAATCTCAATCTCCAGGTGTTCCTTGTGGAGAAGGGCAGGACACTCTCCTCCTGAGTAATTGAGCCTGCCTGCATTGTTCCCTCCTTCTCTCCACTCTCCGTGCTCTAGGATCAGGTGGGGGTGGCCCTTGCTCATTGCCTGAACTCTGCCTCTCCTGTTCCTCCTGTTCCAATCCTGAAGGGCCCTGGCCTGCCATGGCCTGTTCTTCCCCACATTCCTCTGAAGCTACAGACACCTCTCCCTCGGCCTCCATAGGGTCCCATTCCAGTTCATTTTCCTCCACAGATTCAGGCTCAGACAGAGGCATGACAATTTGTATGTGTATGTGTAAGTATAGATATAGGTGCAGGTGTATGCATATGTGTACATTCTATCATAACTCTATCATATCAGGATAGATGATTTAATTGTAATAATACATTTTCACAATTAAATGTAAACAACATTAAAATTGCCCACTATAAGAACTGTAGTAATATATTAATATATCCTGCCAATTACACAGATTTTGGTTTATATTTTATGAAATATGAATATTGTTTACATAATATTTTTTTGTAAAGCACAAATTTTTAGTATAATAGATTTTTGTCCTCTGTAAGGAAGTCAAAGTGGCTTACTAGGAGAGAAGAGCCTGGTAAATTAGAAGCACCTATCAAGCTTTGATATTAATAAGAGACCAAATCAATATTATAATTAGTCATCCATTCCTTGTAATGGTTCTTTTTGATGAACAAAATAAGCTGTCTGAGACCAGAGGTCCTCAACCTTTTGGGCACCAGGGACCGGTTCCATGGAGAGAGGTTTTTCCGTAGACTGGAGGATGTGTGGTTTTGTGTGCTGTCTGCATCTCACGGATGGGGCTTTGCTTGTTTGTGCAGACCAGTTGCTGGCATGCTGCGGCCAGGTACTGGTCCATGGACTGGGGGTTGGGGACCCTTGTCTTAGACAACTAAAAGTTTGTATATGTACAACATAACATTGCTAAAGTCTATCAAATGCTATTCCAGACTCTTCCTTCTTTCAAAATGAGGTCAATCTACTAAATCTATTTATTTTTTTCATATAATTTAGATCTTGACAATACATTCACTTGTAATATTTCAGATGTAACTGTGAATGAATTACCAAAATGGAACAATTACTTATTCATTTATTTGAGACCTACATCTTTTCATTACAAAGATCCTGTGTCCAAACCAAAACACCATTGTTCTAACTTAAGCTATTATGTACAAGCATGTTAGCATTTGCTATCAAATTAACCCCATTTTCTTGGCTAGTCATGAAAAATAAAGAAGGTAACTTAACAGAAATTGATAATTATTATTTTGGAGAGAGACTGGCCAAGCCGGAGGGGGGGGGCAAGTGGAGACTTAGTTTGGAATGTCTTTGTAGGCACAAGAAAGCAAAATTTTACCTCACCCCCTTGAATACTATTGAATCTTATCTAGTCTGGTCCAGGTACAAACCACCAATCTGAGAAAGTTCCTGTATTATAAAGGTAAAAGTAAAGGTTTCCCTGTCCATTCATTTCTGATTCTAGGGGTCAGTGTACATCTCCATTTTTTAGCCGAGGGAGCCAACGTTGTCGGAAGACATTTCTGGATGACTATACGCTGAGGCACCCAGAACACTGTTATCTTCCCACAAAAGTGGTATCTATCTAGTCACATTTGCATGCTTTCCAATTGCTAGGTAGGTAGCAGCTGGGTCAAGTAACAGGAGCTCAACTCATTGTGCAGCGCTTGGTCTCGAACCTGGACTGTCAGCTTTCCAACTGACAAGCTCAGCATTGTTAACTGCTGAGCCATTGTGTCCCCACCCCCTTTGTGTGTTATAAAATAGTTAACTGAACTCTTCAGAAATGGATCTGATTGTTTGTACCTGTCCAAAAGCAGGTGCTAGCTTATTAATATGGATCCAAAACTTATCTTTAAGTATTGGCTTCAAACTCTAGGCTGTTAGATGAATAAGCTGCAACCACCCAGTTTGAGTATAATTTGAAGATTTTATAGTTTGGTAACAGCCTGATTAATTTGATTGCTTTTGCTTTTTGATGAGATATATAGAAGTAATTAGATAACAGAATACAATTTACTTGCAAATAAAAAGCAAGTATGGATGGCTGTAGAAATTGAGTGAATGAAGAAGGAAGGAAGGAAGGAAGGAAGGAAGGAAGGAAGGAAGGAAGGAAGGAAGGAAGGAAGGAAGGAAGGAAGGAAGGAAGGAAGGAAGGAAACAATGATTCTTTAAAATGGTTTGTCACCTTTTAGAAATAGAGCAGAACTTTTATATGAGTGTGCGGGTGAGCATTATCATGAACCAACAGCACGCCGGAAGTCAGCATGCCCTGATGCTTGTTATGGATGGCTCATCTCAGTTTTCATAACTTCTGAATTGATGGTCGAACCACGTTCCATGAACTTCACTAGCAGTTCTCCTTTGGCATCTTCACATTTGGCGGGATTTTCTATGGCACCACTTCCGGTGTGATGTTGGATCATGATAATGCTCACCCGAACACTGCTAGATGCACCCAAGAACTTTTGAAGCAGTTCTGTTGGGATGTTTTTGATCACCCCCCCATAGCCCAGATTTGGCGCCAAGCGACTACTACTAGGGAATTTCAAACCTTGTAAGACGTTATGACAAGTGCCTCAATTTGAGTGGTGATTATGTCAAAAAGTAATGTAATGTAGTTTTCTAATGTGTATAATAAAAGTTCTATATCTGCGAGTGTCTGTCACTGATAACCAAATGAATTGCCCTTGAAAAAAAAACAGATAGGATAGGGAACTTAGTAGACACTACGTTCTACTAGTTCTACTAGTGCCTGGGTATGCACTGGTGACTATTGGCGCCATTTTAACTACTTTTGGTCTAAAATATAATTATTTCACACATTTATTGTTAGAAACAGAAAAATGGGCTGGAAAATTTTCTACAGAAAATTTATTAGTATCAAAAATTTCCTTGGAATATTTCCCCCTTCAGATTAAGTTGGCACTTTCAAAGCTTTATGTGGTATTACTCTTTTTTTTTTTACTGTTGCTCAGTATTCTTTCCAACTTTCTGACAAAATCTTTTTTTATTGCATCAAAGCTTTTTAAAAAATGTACTGTTCAAACCTCTTAAATATTATAACAAATTACAAATTATACTGTAGATATTGAAATGAATACACAAATTTGTATCTCTCACCTGTATGGGAATATTTTCCAGTCTAATTTACATCTTTGAATAGAAATATATTGGAAGACCTATTTGATCAGGTCAAAGGCCTTTGTGAGCCAGTTCACAATCAACAACCAGGTGTCTACATTATAAACAAGATAAGAAGGTGCTGGGCTGCATTAACAGAGGGATAGAATCAAGATCACGTGAAGTATTAATACCACTTTACAATGCCTTGGTAAGGCCACACTTGGAATACTGCATCCAGTTTTGGTCACCACGATGTAAAAAAGATGCTGAGACTCTAGAAAGAGTACAGAGAAGAGCAACAAAGATGATTAGGGGACTGGAGGCTAAAACATACAAGGAACAGTTGCTGGAATTGGGTATGTCTAGTTTAACGAAGAGAAGGACATGATAGCAGTGTTCCAATATCTCAGGGGCTGCCACAAAGAAGAGGGAGTCAAGCTATTCTCCAAAGCACCTGAAGGCAGGACAAGAAGCAACGGATGGAAACTAATCAAGGAGAGAAGCAACCTAGAACTAAGGAGAAATTTCCTGACAGTTAGAACAATTAACCAATGGAATAACCTGCCTCCAGAAGCGGTGAAGTTTTTAAGAAGAGACTGGACAGCCATTTGTCTGAAATGGTGTGGGGTTTCCTGCTTGAGCAGGGGGTTGGACTCGATGACCTCCAAGTTCCCTTCCAACTTTATTATTATTATTATTATTATTATTATTATTATTATTATTATTATTATTATTATTATTATTATTATTATTATTATTATTATTATTATTATTATGCTTTCTTGGAGTGTTAACGATAGCAGCAGCAGGAGTATTAGAAATGCTTCCTTAGATTTAAGAGGTGGGCACTGTCACTAACTAGAAACTAGAAACTAGAAACTAGAAACTATTAATTCATCTAATTGGCTGAAAACAGGTAAATTAACACAATATCTGATGCAGTGAATTTTAGTTTTACCATGTGTTGAATAAAAAGAATACTATTTCTTGTCTGTCCTGAATCTCTATGCATTTAGCTTCAAGGGATGATCTCAAATTCTAATTCTGACAGAGGGAGGGGATTTTTCATGGCATGCATAATTTTAAATATCTTTACAACGTTCACATTGGCCAATTTTTTCCTAAGAAATTCTAAAATATTTCTTCATAAGGGAACTATTCCTTTCCCCTACTAATTTTACTTGCCCTTTCTAGCTTTCTAATATTATTTCTTAATGATATTAGAAAATGGAGAAACTTCAAATATTCAGACTCTCATTATGCAGCATAAGTGAATTTTCTGTTTCTGTAATGATTGTCCTAGATTTTTGCAGCCCAGGTATACAAATCTAAAGCAAACCAAAGCAGAAAAGTATATAAGGTCATTTTTATATCGGCATCATTACATTTGTATTCTACTGTGTTTCCTCAAAAGTAAGACGTACCCTAAAAATAAGCCCTAACTTGATTTTTGGGCATGGGCCTAATATAAGCCCTACCCCAAAAATAAGCCCTATTTTTGGGGCGAGGCGCACACCTAAAAAGCAAGCTAGGGTGGAGTGGGGTGGGGAGAGGTGGAGGTGGAGCTGCCCCACATGCCCCGCATCCACTTACCATTGCAGCCAGGCCTCCCATGAATTGACACCTGCCTCTCCTCACCTGCCCACTTGTTTTGCAGCATCCCCCAGTCTGCATTTGGCTGTCAGAGGCCTTTCCAGAAGGCCTCTGACAGCGAAATGCAGGCCGGAGCTCCATTCTCAGCTGCAGAGGCATTTCCGTGCTGCCCCACGAGGTGAGTAGAAAAGACACCCCACTACCCCACCCCGGAAATAAGATCTGGTGCCTCTTTTGGAGTCTTATCTACTCAGGGTCTTATTTTCAGAGAAACATGGTATTTCCTAATTATTCCAAGCAAGAATTTGTGGAATTCTTTTTATATTGGCTTTTTACTTGGTTGACATTTTATAGTATTATCTTCCATTATTTCTTATCCCTTTCTTGATCCAACTCATTTGTTGTTTCTTTGTTTGAGAATTAAAGGATAATCAATGTGTATACAGCCAATATGAGTGACAACCAAAAGTCAAAAAGCAGAATATGGATTCATACTTTCTTCTTAAAAATCTGTATTACTGAACATCAAAATCCCTGTTAAAAGTGCCATAAATCAAATTCAAAATTATTACTGGATTATCTGAGTGCTTACTACCCTTTGCTACAGCTTCTTTGACTGTACTATAAGCCAAGGAACATGCCAAGGAACGTGAGACTTTGGGCTATATGCCTACCAAACTCTGTTATCCTTGTGACCAGTGATAACCACAGTTCATAATTGTACAGATAATGGAAAAGGCCAAAGAATACCAAATACTTTATTGACTACAGAAGGACTATTGTGTCAACTATATCAAGCTGTGAAATATCATTATTATAATAGAAATTCCAGAACATCTTATTGCCCTCTCATGTCAAGTATTTGAGGTGAGGAAGGTCAAGAGACAGGCACTCCAAGGATTCCAGGAATGGTCTTTATTGTAATAAGGTAATAACAGGATTTTGAAAGCCTATCCAAAAATCAAAGTCAGGTTTCTTTGAGTTTCTTCCTCATGGTTTCTCCTTTTGCAGAACTGTATAATCTTTTTTGACAGTCTTCCGTTAATGGTTTCCTCATTCCTTCACTACTCTGAAGGTTAGATCTATACTTCTTTACATCATGAGAATTGTCTACCCAGGATAGGGAGCTGCAGTCCAGATGGAACATAGCAAAACAAACAGACTCCAAATTATCAAAAGAGTGAAACAAGGCTGCATTTTATTTGTTTGTTTGTTTGTTTGTTTGTTTCCTATACATGGAACATACAATGAGAGAGACTGAGTTAGAAGAATAGCAAAATGAAATCAATGTGTATTTCAATGACTGGGGGGAAAAAACCCTTTTGATTGCACCAGACATGTCAAGCTGTACAATGTCCTTAGGAAAATGAGAATTCCAAAACATTTTGTTGTCTCAAATGAAATTTCTACACAGAAAACCATAGTCCAGGTAAAACATGGTGAAACAGATTGACTCCAAGTTGGCAAATGAATGAAACAAAGCTCTATATTTCTTATCCTATTCAATCTGTATGTTGAATATATACTAAGGGAATCTAGGTTCGAAGAAGATGAGCGTAGTTTTAAAATTGGAGAAAGAAACATCAATAACATCAATGACACTACTCGAAAGCCAAATGCAAAGGCTTTCCAAGCTTCAGTAATAAAAATCAGCATCATGGGGAAGAAATTGGACAATGACTAAATAGAAAAAAAGATCAAAACAAAGACAAAACAGCAACCAACCTTGGAATACATAGTGAAGACTTTGATAAATTGTAGTTAGTTATCTTTTGCCAACATATAAAAAGTCACGGTAATAAATAGCATAAAAACAAAAATACCATCCCTGGGTGAAGGGAGGATAAAATTGAGCAATTCGGACAACTGTGAGCCCCAGGCCTGGCAGCATAAGCAGGATTTGAGGGCTTTATGAAAAATAAAAAGAGATGGAGGTAATCTAATATAATCATCATCATCACCATCCCCCAGTGAGACACTACCTTGACGTGGTTGTGGGGCTTGTGTACTCTGAGGAAGATGAGAGCTATGCCAGAGGTTCAACCATACTGGACAGGACTCATCAGAGGAGTCAGACAAAGAGTGTCTCTCCCATAAAAAGTATGGTGAGACGTAAATTTCAGAATGCCATACTGGCTTAGATGTCGCCCGGATTAACAAGGTCTGCGCTAGATGTTGGAGTTCCTGCATATCTGGTGAAAAATGGGTTACAGGACTCAGGACTGTTGGCTGAGCAACCAGGGCCAGCAGCTGCAGAACTACTGGAAGAAAAGGTGTTTACCCGTCGCAAATACACAGTGATTGAAAACAAAGAAATAATAGATCAAGTCCAACAAGAAGAGGATATCTAAAACGAATGCACCAGTTCTGCAAAGAACAACATCCAGAATCAGAAATAACAGAACAGAGACTAGCAGATCAACCCGATTTATAATACGAAATAAAGTATTCATGGAGAGATTTAACCAGGGCAAAGAAATCAAAGCCTTGTCAGAAGTAATTCAGAATGGAGAGGCAAACCAGGGGGAGTTGGCAGTGAAGGAATCCAGCAGAGATATACAACTGTTCTCATTTGGAAAACAGGCACCTCTTCCTCAGGAAGAACAAAGCCCTCTAACTAAAGAAATAAAAGAATTGAAACAAAGAATAACTGAGCATCTAGAACAGCACAAAAACAACAGAATAAGGCTGCCTGCATTGAAGCTTATTCCAAAGAAACAGCTAGCACAAGCATTAAAAGAAGCAAATACTGCAATATCAAGTATAAGCACCAATTCACTGCAAGAAACAAACCAACTAATGTACAGCACAGCTGCAATTATAACTGAATATCTGGGATGCAAAATCAACAAAGAAGAAAAACAAACAAACAGTGCACCAGAAAAATGGAAGGTTGGACTAGAAAATAAGATCAGCAAGTTAAGATCACATGCAAGCAAGTTAGAACAGATGAAAGAAGCTGAAGAACAAGAAGACCAAAGAATACCTAATCCAGATACCTGTCCAGATCTTCCTGTATCTTAAGCTTGTCTTCTGGAGTGTTGGCTATTCCTGCCAGCTAGGTGTCGTCTGCAAATTTGATGAGTTCCCCATCTATCTCCTTGTCTAAATCTTTGATGAAGATGTTGAAGAGCACTGGGCCCAGAACAGAGCCCTGGGGCATCCTCCATGTAGATGTGGTTCCATTGAGGACCACACGCTGAGTATGGCAAGTCAGCCAGCTATGAATCCATCTGGTAGTGATGCTGTCTAACCCACATTTTTCTATCTTATCAAGTAGTAGGTTGTGATCTACTTTATCAAATGCCTTACTTAAGTCTAATTTCAAGGAGACCACAGCAGAAAAGGCTTGTCTCCTGGGACCCACCAGACATACCATGTTTCCCTGAAAATAAGACTCGATCTTATATATATATATATATATATATATATATATACCTCTCATCGGCCGATACGCTCTCATCGGCCGATACGCTCCCACAGAGAGGGTCTCCTCAGGGTGCCGTCAGCCAGACAGTGCCGGCTGGCGACCCCCAGGGGGAGGGCCTTCTCTGTTGGAGCTCCCACCCTATGGAACGAGCTACCCCCAGAGATCCGGGTGATTCCGGATCTCCCCTCCTTCCGCCGCGCCCTCAAGACATGGCTATTTAAGTTA
>NW_015386431.1:269368-271276 GCF_001527695.2 Protobothrops mucrosquamatus
GCCTCCACAAGAGGCAGTAGGTCTTATTTTGGGGGATGTCTTTTTTCCTGACACCTGCCTTGCCTCGCAGCGACAGCACCAACAGCCCTGTCCAGCAAGAAGCTGTGTGGCTACCGGCACGCTTCTGCAGCCACTTGCAGTCACTCACGGCAGGAGGCCACATGGCCTGCCACACCATGCGGCCACCACAAGGTGAGGCAAGTGGGGGAGGGGGTGGAGCTGCCCCAAGAATCCAATAGACGCCCAAACACTTTTCCCCTGAATGAGATCTGATGGAGACTGAAAGCTTCATCTGCTTGCAAATGGGGCACTTGGAGATGGAGCTAATTGCTCCATTTCAAAGCACCCCATTCATAAGCAGACGGAGTTTCCAGTCTTAGTCAGATCTCTGTTAGGGAGAAAAATGTTTGGGTGCCTATGGGGCACTTGGGAACCGAGCAAATTGCTTTATTCCCAAGTACCCCATAGGCTCCCAAACACTTCTCCCCTGCCTGTGCCTCCACGCATGGACTTACCTGCTTTGTGCCAAGGGGCCGGCAGGCTACAGCTGCTGCTGGACACCATCAGCCCCCACACACTCGCCACCATTTGTGCTGGCCACGCCCACCCCCCAGGCTTATTTTTGGGGTAGGGCTTATATTAGGCCTATCCCAAAAAAATCAGGCTAGGGCTTATTTTCAGAGTGGGTCTTATTTTCGGGGAAACAGGGTAGCAAATATCTGCAGCATGCCTTTTCTATGAGATTTGATGGGATAGTCTGATGTAATGAGATAGATAATCCCATGCCATGAAGGGCTTTAAAAGTTAAAAGCACCTTGAATTGGATCCAGAAGTTAATTGGCAGATGTAGCCTGCAGAGCAGAAGTGTAACATGCATTGCCCTAACAGCACATATAACTGAGCATGCCACCTCATTCTGTAGTAACTGAAGTTTCTAAATATTGTTCAGGGGCAGAGCACATTGCAGCAATCCAATCTCCAGATATGAATGACTGTAAACAGAGCCAGCTGCTCCAGGAAGAAGCATAGCTGGCACACTAGATGAAGCTATGTAAATCCCCTCCTAGCCATGACTTCCACCTGCTCATCAAGCAGAAATTGTGTCTAGCAGGGTCTCCAGATTGCACACTGAGCCTATCTGGGGTAGTGCAACCCCATCCAGCATCAAAGATGGCATGGTCCTGAAATCAGTGGGCCCTGAAAACTAAAGCCACTCAGTATTGCAAGGGTTCAGCTGAAGCCAGTTGTTCCCCATCCAGACCCTCATAGCCTCCAGACATCAGGATAAAATGTTCATGACATCACTTAATTTGCCAGAGGTTGAGATATATAATTGGAATTCATCAGCACATATTGTAGATGATACCTTAACTCATAGTGATGCATGAGTTCATCCAGCAACTTCATGTAAATATTAAAAGGAGCAGAGAAAGCACCAAGCCCTATGGCCAAGGGCAAGACTTTTCTTTCCTAATCACCACCAACTAGAATGAACTCTAAAGGTAGAAGGTGCTGTCCACCTCCAATTCTCTGAGCCAATCCAGAGAAATTACAAAACCATGTAGTATTTTTTAAGCTGATAAGATATTTTGTACAATTTATCCATCCCCCCCCCAAAAAAATAGTAGTGTCAATGGAGCCATAGACGTTTTTCCTTTTGTAGTTAAAAATAATTGTGCTAGACCTTCCTAGCATTTGCCATTTTCATGTATTCAATTCAATTCAATTCAATTCAAATTTAATTTATATACCGCCCTTCTCCCATAGGACTCAGGGCGGTTCACAGCATATTTAAAAAACAGATACTATACACAAATACAAAAAATACAAAAATACAACAATATAAACCCCAATAAAAACCGAATTAAAAACCAAATATTGACGGCTGTGTTTCCAATTAAAATTGCT
>NW_015386431.1:274524-275811 GCF_001527695.2 Protobothrops mucrosquamatus
TCCAAGGGAGACCACTGTGCCGCAGACTGCCGGTTGTGAATCCCTAGGTGTGAAGTGGGGTCATGGGAGGCAGCAGGGCATGCTGATTGTATACCTGGCTCCCCGCTATGTATCAGCAGCCCTACCCGAGCTACTCAGTGTGATAGCCGAGATGGCGATTGAGACCCCCAGACTGTTAGTCATGGGGGATTTCAATCTGACATCGTTAGGTGAAGCATCTGAGGTGGCTCGGGAGTTCATGGCCTCCATGACAGCCATGGACCTGACCCAATTAGTTGATGTCCCTACCCACACCGGAGGACACACACTGGACTTAGTTTTTGCCTCCGGCCAGTGGCTGAGTGATCATGGTTTAGGGGAAATGGTCGTTGAGCCCCTGTCATGGTCAGATCACTCTCTCCTTCGGCTGGCCTTTCCTACCGCTATGCCCCACCGTGGGGAGGCGGAACCAGAAGTGACAAAATGGTTCCGCCCCAGACGCCTGATGGACCCTGAGAGGTTCCAGACGGAGCTTGGGCCAATACCTGAGACCTTGACCCGCGGCTCGACTGAGACCTGGTGGCCGCCTGGAATGGTGTGGCCACGGGGGCCCTGGACCGGGTCGTGCCTTTGCGGCCCCTCACCCGATGCCGGTCTACCTTGGCTCCTTGGTTTTCCGAGGAGCTGAGGGTGATGAAGCGTCAGAAGAGATGCCTAGAGAGTAGTTGGAGGGCCACCCGCTCCGAATCTGATCAGAAATTGGTAAAGTCCCATTTAAGGACTTACCTAGTAGCGATAAGAGCGGCGAAACGCAACTATTTCTCCGCTCTTATCGCGTCTGCAGGTAACCGATCTGCCGCCCTGTTTAGGGTGTCCCACTCCCTCCTTCATCAGAGGGTCTGGGATGTCCCTTTGCAGGGTCGGGCAGAGGAATTTGGGTGTTACCTGCATGACAAAATCGATCGGATCCGGGCCGGGTTAGCCTCCGATTGGACTAGTTCAGGCGGGCCAATGGAGGCAGGTCTTGAGTCCATTTTATGGGAAGAGTTTGATCCTGTGACCCCCGAGGACATGGACAGGATGCTGGGATGGCTGAACACCACCACATGTTTACTGGACCTGTGTCCCTCCTAGCTGGTACTGGCCTCCCGGGAGGTTACACGAGGCTGGCTCCAGGGAATCGTCAACGCTTCTTTGAGTGAGGGGTTCTTGCCGGCTGCCTTGAAAGAGGATGTGGTGAGGCCCCTCCTCAAGAAGCCCTCCCTGGACCCAGCTACTTTGGCCAACTACCGGCCTGTCTCCAACCTT
>NW_015386431.1:276456-298029 GCF_001527695.2 Protobothrops mucrosquamatus
TGGACTATTGCAATGCTCTCTACATGGGGCTCCCCTTGAGGTGCACCCGGAGGCTCCAGCTAGTTCAGAATGCGGCTGCGCGGGGGATTTGGGGGGCCTCTAGATGCTCCCATGTAACACCTCTCCTGCGCGAGCTGCACTGGCTGCCGGTGGCCTTCCGGGTGCGCTTCAAGGTGTTAGTAACATCTTTTAAAGCACTTCATGGAAATGGACCTAGGTATTTGCAAGACCGCCTCCTACCAAACACCTCCCTTCGACCAGTCCGCTCCCACAGAGAGGGCCTCCTTAGAGTGCCGTCGGCCAGACAATGCCGGCTGGCGACCCCCAGGGGGAGAGCCTTCTCTGTGGCAGCTCCTGCCCTCTGGAATGACCTACCCCCGACCTACGTACAGTTGCGGACCTGCGCCTTTTCCGCCGAGCCCTGAAGGCCCATCTATTCCATGCGGCCAGCCTGGCATAGTTTGATTATGTTTCAGTGGGGGTTTTTGTATGGGTGTGTTTTTAGAACAGGCCTGTTATTTAATTCAATTTTAGAACAGAAACTATTTATTTATTATCGTGGTTTTTAGTATCGCCTGTTCACCGCCCTGAGTCCCGTAAGGGAGATAGGGCAGTATATAAATTTAATAAATAAATAAATAACTGTTTTAAGAAACAAGCATTTAGGTTATCTATAAATGGGGTTTCTTTGTTGAGACAATCTATGTAAGGATAATGGTAGTCCTCATTTATTACAAAATTTCTCCTTTGATACCTCCCTGATTACTTTTGCCATTACAAGATAATTCTCAACATTTTGGTCAGGCAGATAATAGACTAGCCATAAAGCTAGTTTACATTTGAGGCAAATACTATATTGCCACCTTTAGTGAATCTATGGAGGATACTAGTCTTTGAATATTTTCTAGTATATTAGATTATATAACCTTTTTTGAGACCTGAATATTTTTAGTTTGAATGGAGGGATGATGGGCCATGAGGCACCTTTTATGGAGCTTTTGAAAATGCTAATGCATCACCCTTACTCCATTCACCCTTCCCTAAGAAAATAAAACTTTCAGTTCAGCCATAAAATATTCAGACACAAGAATGGTGTAAAACGATACTGTCAAAAACAGCTCTGGGAAACAAAGCCAAAAGAAAATAACAGGGAAAATGACACATCAAATGGAACTTTTATTCCAAGGGTCCCCAACAGCCTTGAGCCATTTAGAACCAGGCCGCAGACGTTATGGGCAAGTGTGCAAGCATGCACGCACAGGTGCGCATCCCCTCTGCCCCCCAGGCCACAGTGTCAGGAAGGTTGAGGAACTCTGCTTTATTACACCCCCCCACCCCCTCCATCCTTTATCTTCTCAGTACACCATGAACTTTGTAATACTACGCTTATTATTTCATGCTATCAATCTAATTACTTCATCTTCTTTGTCCTCTCTAATCACATGGCAAATCATATTTATTTGTTTTTATTTATTTAAAGAAAATTTATATGTCTGCCCAACTCATTCTCAGTGACTCTGGGGAGCTTACAAAGATAAAAATCTTATATAAAAAACAATAAAAATCAATAACCCCCTCCACCTCCCCAGTGACACACATATACACACATACATTGTGTGTATATGAATGTGTGTCTGTTTGTGTGTGTATGAATTGATAGATATAGATAGATATAGATGATATAGATATAGATAGAGATAGAGATAGAGATAGATATAGATGATATAGATATAGATGATATAGATATAGATATAGATATAGATATAGATATAGATATAGATATAGGTAGGTAGGTATGTAGATACTACTGTATCCAATATATATTCTAACAGGCATATATCTCCAGTACCATTGATGGGAGAATAAACGCATCTATGACACATATACTCATCAATTTCAATTTCAACAATCTCTGATCTGCCAGGAAAGTCTCAAAATAGAGATACAAAAAAAAGCCACTTAAACTTTCTCCACCCTCATTTGACATTTAAGCTGAAATTGGTTAAGAGTGCCTCTCTGGCACTGGCAAAAAACCATAAAACAGAATCCATTCAAGATAAGGCTTTCATCACATTACTATGTCCCACTCAGAACCTCTCATAAAAATCCTCATCTAGGAGATGATCGAACATATCTAAGATCTTCATGCCCCACAGAGCAAGGGATGATCTTCCTTCCCAGACCTCACACGTCCACAAGATAGAAACATCTTAAATTTACATATCTAAAATGCCTCACATCAAAGTCCATAGCTTCATGATGAAACACCAACATTACTATGCTGTAAGTATGTCTACTCGTAGCTTTCTAAAAATTTGTTCCATAGCTTTGATTGCTGTACTCCATGTTAATGTGGTCAAAAAGACTACCCAATTCTTCAGGCAGCCATACAGTCTGTTTATTTGTGACCTAGCTCAGAATCAGACCAAGAAAATTCTTCTAACATCGCAATAAACAGTTTCTGCCTTAATGGAAAGATTTTGCTGGTCTCTGTTACTAAATGAATCTTAGGGAAGAACATTTTTTCCAAAAATACCTATACACCATGTTCTTTTTCAAATATTGTTGGCAAACCTTTTTTTAAACCACGTGTCTCCTTTTCCATCTCCTAACTCTCATAATCACCTGTCTTCTGATGATATCTTCTTCCTTCAAGGCCATTCCTTTCCCTGATAATATTACTGGCAATGGGGCAAGCCATTAAAACCCAGAAGATCTAATCTATTTCTCTTGCTTACTAAACATGATCAGCTCAGATGGGACTTTGACTTCAAGCAATGGAAGGATACCATTGCACTGAACATAACATGTACACCTATGGAATAAACTGAAAAGTGACCCTGCTGATTTTTCCCTACCTTCATATGAATTACTGTTGATAACTAGGTTTTGTTCTTCAGAAAATGTCCAAACTGAACTGCAATATACTTTGACAAAGCAGAGGTCACTAGATTTTTCATGGTCACTAAACTCAACTTATGCTTTATTTCTAGAGATAGGAGGTCAATGTGCTCTCCCCTTTTTCCTCTCCTTGATCAAGTTTGTGTCCTTTTCTCTGGTCATACCTCTTCACCCTCTGCCAGTAATTACAAGTGCAGAAGGTGAGACGTAGATCAGAGTTATTTATGGCATCTAAAAGTATCACCAGACTGCAGGAATGGGACAGACCATGAAAAACAAACAAGTTCAGAAGCCAAGGTTCCATGCTGACAAATCCAAAATCCAGGAATCAGAACAGGATTACTGTCTTATACCAATCTAAAAATCAGCCAGGTAATAAGAAACAGCAAGATTCAAGAGATTAGGTCTAATTTAGGAAAGCTGTTTGCCAACAAAAGTCTGATTTCCAAACCCTTCTTTTGTAGCAGTGACTTGAGTATTTCTATTTTCCCCCGAGAAACACCTCTTTCTTTTGAAGTGATTCATTGAATATTGCCCTCAGGGGATATCTATGTCTAATTGCTTGAACTTTCTAAAAAACAAAGGCTTTCTCTCAAACTCTAGGCTGTATAACTCAGCTTGCTTCTGCAGTAGGCAGCTGTTTATCTGACTGCTCTGGACTTAGAAGCTAAGATATAGATATCTAAGATGTAGATATAAAGCCCATGGGTACTTGAAGTCAGAGCTTGTCAGTCTCTGCTTATTCAAAGCCTAACTCATCAGCCATGCAAATAACACTACACTCTTTCCAAAGACTTCTAGCTAGGACTGAGCTGGTAGTTGAACAATAAGATTCTATGCACTAGCAAATCAATTGTAAATAGCTGTAGCCGTGATCTTGACTCTCAGACAATGGATTTAACATGCAAGCAAACTCTCATTCCTTTAGCCAGAAAAAAACTCTCACACATTCAGTCAAAGAACACTCCTTAAATACAATTGTTCAGCTCCATAAATTTGCCAACTTTTTTGCAAACCATGTTTTTGCCCTCTTAGTCACTTGTTCTGCCACAAGGTTCTAGCTACTATTGTCTGAAGAATGTTGGCAGATTATCAGTCCAAACAAATACTTAAGTCCAGACACCATGTAGATAAGGGATGCACAATTTCTGTCAGTTTAGATATCAGGTTTTGCATAACATGTTATGGGGCAAAACTGGACCAGGATAAACTTCATTTTGGAAAGCTTACATTTTGCTCCTTAATTTTCCCTAAACTCCAAAAAGGTAAAAAGGGATTCAAATTTGGAGTTGAGCCACTTTTTATCTTTGTCATAGTCCATGATATCCAGTTATAATATCAACAGATAACATTAGAATTTGAATAATGTTATCAGGGCACATGTGTAAGGGCAATTCAGAAAGTGGGATTAATAAAAATATTTTTTTAAGAAAAAGATCCCATCCTTTTCTTTCATAGTGATTTCCTCTCCATCAATTCCATCCCAGTTTATACAGTCTCAAAAAAAGTTTAACTTTAACTTACTTGTAAAAATTTGGCAGGAACTAAGGAGAAGACACAGACAGATGACTGTGAATTCTGTAATACTTTATTTATATTTACAATGAGGGATGTACTGTATTTATATAGTGTTTCTGCTCTTCTGTGTGGAGTTAAAATATAATCAAATGAACCTAAAGCCAATTCTACCTGTAACTACCTTCCTTAGTTACAGTTGCTATGGGAATGAAGATTCAGGTTGAAATTTTTTAAAATAAATAAATAAATAAACAGAAAGAGGTCAGTGGCTGGCAGCTGGATATTAATTGTACGAGGACAAGAAATAAGAAATGAAGGAAACAGAGCTGAAAGCTAAGGATGTATTGATGGAAGTGATGTGTTCTATAATTAAAAGAGTGTTTTTATAAGTACAGTAACCTTGCTTCCTGAAATCATCAAAAGAAGGTGTTGTTTAGAGTCATCAGTCATTACAAAAGAGATAACAGAAGTTCTACATCCTTTCAGCTGTGGTACCAAATGCCTTGCTGATTTAGAAGGGAGAAAAGTATGCTATTTCAGGGAGTTTATGTTTGAGACTGCTGCTTTGGTGATTTTAAGTAATCCGTTATATTCAAATATTTTTTTTCTTTTTGTGGTCTCATAATGTGGAATTTTGTAATATTTTGTAATATTTTAGAGTATAAGCTACATTATGTTTTTAAGAGTAAACATCATTCTACAGAAAAATTTGAAGTTGGACAAAAATGAAACCAAATAGTGTGTGTGTGTGTGCGTGTGTGTGTGTGCGCGCGCGTGTTGCTATTTTATAAACAAAATCTCAGAATAACAGCAGATAAAATGTTGTGAGGATGTTTAAATGACTACTAGTGTAACAGACCAGAATAAAAGAGTCAGAAGGGATATTGGAGATCTTCTAGTCCAATCCCCTGCTCAAGCAGGAAACCTGACACCATTCCAGACAAGTGGTTGTCCAGTCTCTTCTTAGAAACCTCCAGTGATAGACCAACAACTTCTGAAGGCAAGCCGTTCCTGTTATGTCCTGAGCCTGCTGAAGCATTCAGCAGGCTCAGAAATGTTGCAAAGGGTCCTGGGCAGACCAAAAGCTGCCCGGGACCAGACTAGCTGTCTCCAGCCTTGCGCACATGCGCAAGGCGAGAAACAGCCTCTGCAATCATTGGTTGATGTTGTCCGGGTCTTGGACACTATAAAAGGCCTGTGCGTTGTTTTGGCTGTTGTTGGTTGTGGAAGAGAACAATAAAGAAAGCTTGTTGTTACACTATGCGTCTCCTAATGCCTCCAACCCGCGAACTTAACAGTGGCGACGAAGGTGGGATCGCTGTAAGCCACAATTAACCACGAAGAAGAGAGGACTTACCAAGAAGTCTTGGGAAGTTCGGCATCCAGCACAGTGACTCTGCCTGCCAGTACAGCATTGCTGGAGGTGAGCTCGGCCAAGGGACCCCTTCCCCAGATAACAGGCTTGCAGCGAAGGCGTTAACGAGGGTTACAGAAGATGTCTAAGATTGGCCGCTTGTCAGAGTTTGAGATTGCACACCCGGAGCGCTGGAATTCGTACATGGCGCGGGTGAAAAACTATTTCAGGGTCAATCAGATAAGAGAAGACGGCCTTAAAGCGGCTACCCTGCTGTGTGTCTGTGGACAGGAAACATTTGACATAGCAGAGAATCTGGTGGCCCCGGCACTTTTGGAGTCAGTGTCTTATGCAGACCTGAAGAAGATGCTGAAAGTACATTTCCACCCTAAACATTCTGTAATTGCTTGGAGACATGCATTTGAGCAGACGGACCAGAGACCTGGTGAGTCTGCTGCAGACTTTATTGCTGCCTTAAGGCAAGCAGCGAAGCCTTGTGAATTCAAGGACCTGGAAGAGAGGCTGTGGGATCATTTTGTTTGCGGCCTAAGGAGTCGTGAGCTGCAGCAGAAGATCTTCGCCAAGGAAGATGTTTCGTTCCAAGATGCCTTGAGAGAGGTTGCAGCTGAAGAAGCAGCGGGCGGCGCTGTGAAGGCTTTGCGGCTCGCCAGTACTCCTCCAGCCACCATGACCGTCCATCAAGAGGTCGCTTGAGAAGATCCAGAACAGGATCCTGAAGAGGAGGTGGACAGACTGCACCAGTCAGCAGAGAGAAGGCCGAGGGAGCATCCAGACAGGGCCCCAGCATCTTCTCAGTGTTTCGGGTGCGGAGGATGTCCCAAGCGAGCTGACTGCAGGTTCCACTCCGCCATTTGCCGGGCATGTGGCAGGCAAGGCCACATTGCCTCCGTCTGTTTGGGTCGCCAGAAGGTTCAACCTCGGGAAGAATTGCTTCAGAAAGGTACCAGGGTCCCCAGCCAACACAGGGTGAGTTTCTGCACGTCACGCAGGAGCATTTTGAGGACAGGGACACACAAGCCCCTTAAGAAAAAGCTTTGCATTGATGTGAAGCTGCAAGGGGTTCCCTTGTCAATGGAGTTGGACACAGGGTCCGTTCTATTGATCATTTCACATGACACCTTCAAAAGGATTTGCAGCAGTAGTGCCCTTCGAGTCAAACTCAGGCCATTGAACTTAATTCTCACTTAATTCCAGAGTCAGCGTGAAGGGGGAGGCTACGCTCAAAGTGTAGCGTAAGGCTTTTGAAGGCCTACTAGATGTGGTGGTAGTTGGGGGTGATCGCACGAGTCTCATTGGACTCTATTGGTTCGAGGCCCTTGGGATCCAAGTAACTGGGCTTCACAGCCTGCAAACGTTAGGCCTTGCAGAAGTCTGCAAGGAGTTTGCTGATGTGTTTAGCACAGAGCTTGGTTCATACAAGGGGCCTCTCATTGCTCTACGCTTAGACCCAGCTATCACACCTATTAGGATTAAGCCTAGAAGGGTGCCTTTTGCTCTCAAAAGCAAAATTGATGCAGAGCTGGAAAAGCTGCTCCAGCAGGGCATCTTAGAACCTGTGGACTCTAGTCCATGGGAAACCCCCATTGTAACGCCTCTAAAGGCTAATGGGGTACTGGGGCACATCAGCCACTTAGGCCACTCCAGCTGCTGGTCTTGGGCTCAAGGACAGTGCTCCCAAGAGGCGTCAGTGTGGATTTGGAGAAATCCACCCCACCACTGGACTTGGGGAATTCCACCCCCCCAAGGAACCCTGGCTTGGATTCAGAGGATCCAGCCAGTCAGCAGCTGGGTGAGGCACCTGAGACTTTGGGGCATCAAAGTCCTTGTCTGCCTAGCCTGGTAGGCGAGCTGGCAGGCCAGGCACACTCACCAGCCATCAGTTCACAGCAGGCCAAGGGCCCACCCAAACATCTTGGGGACTATGTGAGGTTTCTGTCAAGTCAAGGGAACCTTACTAGTCCTTAAACAAATGCAGAACAAACACTCAGTAACGGGGAGTGCTTCCCAGCATATTATTTTGTTGTATTTTTTTTGTCTTTGAATAATTATAAAGGTAGAGTGCCCTACCTGTGTGCAGGCATATTGTGCTTCACAATAACATCCAATCCAATGAATGCATGTACCTGTGCTGCTACATAGTAAGGTATTATTGTTTCATCCAGGGGGGAGGGGTGTTATGTCCTGAGCCTGCTGAAACATTCAGCAGGCTCAGAAATGTTGCAAAGGGTCCCGGGCAGACCAAAAGCTGCCCGGGATCAGACTGGCTGTCTCCAGCCTTGTGCGCATGCGCAAGGCGGGAAACAGCCTCTGCAATCATTGGTTGACGTTGTCCGGGTCTTGGACACTATAAAAGGCCTGTGTGCCATTTTGGCTGTTGTTGGTTGTGGAAGAGAACAATAAAG
The DNA here is from genome assembly GCF_001527695.2 of Protobothrops mucrosquamatus. Classification (NCBI taxonomy): domain Eukaryota; kingdom Metazoa; phylum Chordata; class Lepidosauria; order Squamata; family Viperidae; genus Protobothrops; species Protobothrops mucrosquamatus. The sequence goes on from NW_015386431.1 coordinate 284,653, forward strand.
AAAGCTTGTTGTTACACTATGTGTCTCCTCTTAATGCCTCCAACCCGCGAACTTAACAGTTCCACTGATTAATTCTGTCAGGAAATTTCTCCTTAGTTCTAGGTTGATTAGTTTCCATCCATTGCTTCTTGTTCTGTCTTCAGGTGCTTTGGAGAATAGGTTGACCCCCCCCCTTCTCTGTAATGCTATCATGTTACCCCTAGTCCTTCTTTTCATTAAACTAGACATACCCAATTCCTGCAACCATTCTTCATATGTTTTAACCTCCTTTAACCTTTTAACTTTCTAGTTAAGTGTTCTAGCTGCTTATAACAACTACATTGGTTACAAAATCACCATCAAATTGGTCACCTAGGATCTGTACTAGCATAGCAATAACTTGTTGATAGGTGAGAACAATGTTAGCTATGATATTCCTATACGGTGAGTGCTGCATCAACTGCATCAACTGCCATATTTTCTAAGCAAATCCAAAAAAGGTATATAAAGCCCTTCTATGACTTTTGCCCTTGTTACCTACAGGCATTCCCTGGTTTATGTAATCACCAACCCACATTAACTCAAAATCAAAACTGTACAGTAAAGATGTCAATATTCAATATACCATAGAAGGTATTAGCTATGTACAGAACCTCTAATAGTAATGGATGAAGTTAAATCAGTACTCTAGGCAGTGGGTAGTGGGTAGGCTATAGAAATTGGTGGAATATTCATGGAAATAAGGCAAGCATCAGAACAAGAATCAGTAAAAGTACTAACCAAGCTGTACCACTAAATCTGGAGATTTATACAGAGGCTAGTAAATTGAAGGAGTACAATCTACATTCCAAAACTAAAAAAAGCAAACTATCAGAGCATGCAAACTATCATGCAATATTCTTAATTTCATATGGTAATCAAATAAACTTCAGGATTATCTAATAGTCAGAACCCTACATTGTAATAGGAGAGGCAGAAACATTATTTCTAATGCATGCTGGGTAATTGAAAAAGTAAAAGAATATGAAAAATAAGTCAATATATAATTCATTGATTATAGAAAGGCCCTTGATTTGGTTGCTCATGTTAAGATGTAAATGTCTGAGATCTCTTTGTCCTCATGCAAAATACACATTTCCACAGAACTTGGTGAAACAGACTGGCTCCAGGTTGACAAACAAGTGAGACAAGACATACATACTCTTCCCCTTATTTATTCAACCTATTTACTGAATATATTAAGATAAGATAGATGGGAAGAAGATCTGCAAGGTTTTAAAATTGGAGGAAGAAACTTCAATAATCTGTGCTATGCTGGTGACACTACTCTGACAGCCAAAAATGCAAAAGATCTGTAAATTGTAGGAATAAAAAAAACAAGAACCACAGTAAAAACATAAAATTAGAATTAAATTTAAAGAGCAAACTAATGAGAACACATAGTGCAAACAGTTTTAGATCTAATAGCACAGATATAGCAATAGTAGGTAGCTTCTGTCTTTTAAGATCAATCATCAACAATAAAGGAGCAAATAGTCAAAAAATGTGCCAAAGACTAGAACTTAGCAGAGTATTTGTAAGATATTAAGATGCCATGATTCCATACTACAAAGATCATAATAGTGCACATAACAGTATTCCCTGTAACACTCTATAGAAGTAAATACTGTATATGACTTTGATGATGCAGGATATAAAAATCATTGACACCTGCTCAAATGATCATCCTTTGGACATGTTAGACAATTATCAGCTCTTTGGAGAAGCTCAAATGCTGGCAAAGGTGAAAGAAAAAAGGATGACCAGCAGCAAGATGGATAGATTCTATTATAGTAATGATGGGTGCACATGACCCACAGACTGGGAAGCCCTGACATAGTGTATATTCATTAGGAGAACCATGCCAAAATGGGAAGATTGTTAATAATGATAGAAATAATCCATCTATTATATGATTTCCTTTTGATTTTCAAATGTAATCAGGTTTATTTCTATGTTCCATCTTAATAAGCAGATGTTACTCCTCCCCGGTAAAACAGGAAACACAACCAGATGAGTCCCAAAGGTGCTTTTTTCATGAGGCAACTGGGCTTTCTTGTGTTTTTTTCTTCTTTGAAGACGTTTTGCTTCTCATCCAAGAAGCGTCTTCAGCTCTGACTGGATGGTGGGGAACAGCAGGATTTATACTCCTTGCAGATAGCTGGTCATTTGCATTCTTTTAAGAGTGCCATTCCCCACCATCCAATCAGAGCTGAAGAAGCTTCTTGGATGAGAAGCAAAAAAATCTTCAAAAAACCCCAAAAAACTCAAGAAAGTCCAGTTGCTTCATAAAAAAAGCACTTTTGGGACAACCATGACCTGGATGACTGAGAATCTCCATAGACAACAGAATGAACTAATTCTACTTTATTGTAAGACTACATTAACAGAATCTTGCATATCTGAAAGTACAAATCTCTTTCCATGAATTTTAACTGTCTGATCCACTAGGGTGGGTCTTTATCTGGCCATTAAGCATATCTCGGCTCCCCCCTCTCTTCTCTGATTGTTTACTAGCTATCATCTCTTCCCTTCATCCCTCAAGGTCACTCTTACATGCCATTACATCAATGCAGCAATTTACATCGGCCACATCATTTCAGTCATGCTATGTGTTCAGAATCAATAAGAACAATTTTATGCACAAGAAAGTAGTGGATTACAATGGCTTACCAAGGTTGAATAAGCAAGTAATTGACTTGTGGTAGAAATGTAATTGAATAATAAAAGAATGTTATTTATTTTTTTTTGTTTTATTTTACTTAACATTAACAACTGTGTAAGCAAAAATACATGATCCACATTAGGAGTGCATGTAGTCCGCATTTATCAACCACAACTGGGACCAGCAACTTTGCCATTAAGCAATGCAATCAGAAAGTGAAACATCTCATGACAACACCCATGTTTCAACAACAGTTTCAACAGCAAACCACTGCAGTCATTGAGGGCAATGTCATTTGACCATGGCTTGCAACTTCCTGCTGGCTTCCCCACTAACTGTGCCTGTCAGATGCTGGTTGTGAAAGTTCCAAATGGGGATCATCACATAACACAGGATGCTGCAACTGTTATAAATGCACAGTGATTTCAAAGCCCCCAAATCGTAATCATGTCACTGTAGGGATGCTGTGTACCAAGTTTAAGGATTAGTCATAAATCTCTTTTTTTAGCACTGTTGTAACTTTGAACAGCTGTAAAATGAGCATTTGGTTAAGTTAAGCACTATCTATAACTATAATTTATATAGAATGATGGAGCTGTGTTTCTGCATTTAATGCTTCTTGTAATATTTGCCCCTCCCTTCCACAAAATTCTTGGGTTCAGTTCAATAGCTAGGACTTAGGGGAGAGGCAGTTCATAAAGGGATGGATAAACTGTCCTATCAGCACTAAGGGGAGAAATATAGCATGCATGCCAACATAACTGAGCAAACTATTCTACCAAATAATTGAACTAATGATAAACCCTGGGGTCCAATTCCAGATCCCTTAATAATACTTAGCATTTATACAGTTCACATATATTACCCCACTAATTCTTAAAAGCATCATAAGATAAGCCAAAATTACTATCTTCAAATAACAGTGTAGAAGGTAAGGAATGACTTGGATACTCACAGAATGATTATCATGAATTTATGCTTTCATTTTCCCCAGGCCCTGAAGGTCATCTTTGACATGCAGGCAAAAGAAGCATGATACCCCAAATACTATTCTGAATAAAGCTACACTCTCTGAAGAACCTGATATATTTCACATCATAATTCCATCTGGAAATTAAACCCTGTTGTTTTCTAAAATGTATTTTAAGTACTAAGTAATAATTGTCCCAATATGCTACAAAATAAAATAGCTAGTTCTGTCATCATACTGCTTAAAATAAACAAAGTTCGTGGCACATCGGCTGGATGCCAGAAGATATCCTAGAACAGGAGTGTCAAACTGCTGGCCCATGGGCCGGACACGTTACGAGGAAACTGCGCCCACTCCATTGCTGGCAATGAGGAAAAAGTTCTGATACATCGCGCAATGTCACGTGACATCACGAGTTTGACATGTCTGTCCTAGAAGAACAGTTAAAGAGTGTAAGAAATAATTTGCTTCAATTACAAACTACAAAAAGTTACCAATGAAGGAGAATATTTGTAGCTCAGGGTTGAAATGAGGGGTCCGTGATGCTCTCTGAGCTTGCTTGTTTTCTTGCAGACATTTCATTACCCTAACTAGGTAACATCATCAATGCTAGTAAAGAGTGCTGTTTACTAGCACTGATGATGTTAGTTAGTCTGGGTAATGAAACATCTGCAAGTAAACAAGCAAGCTTGGAGAGCACCAAGGACCTCTCAAAAAAAAGTTAATCTAATGCTACTTATAACTTTATTTTATAATAGCTTTTCTATGTAATAAGAAACATTGTTATTACAGAATACATTTAGTTGTAGGCAGTGCTTTTTTTGTAAGAAAAAAAGTGCCAGAACTCAGCCCCCCTCCCGTCCCCCTGCCAGGCCATTCCTTGATTGGCAACCTTTTGCTCCTCTCCCGAGCCTGCCATGCTAAGGTGGATGGGATGGGCAGGGATGAAACTATTACGACTCAGGAATTGATGAAACAAGAATAATACTATATGTCTAAGCATATTTATGCAACAGCTGCCCCTCTCAAACAACACTACAACTCCCGGCAGACTTTGCTGGTTATTTACACCCACTGAGCTGAGGGGAAGATGGAGGTGGGCAGGGTTACCGCTGTTGCCATAGCTGTATGAGTGACATATAGGTTCGGGAGCAGTTCTACGATGGGCCATGAGTCAGTCAGGGGGCACTTGGGGCTGATCTGCTGCCGAGGGCTAGTCTAAGAGAGCGGTCAGTGTCAGGCCTTTGGCCTGTGTGGCCAACTAACCTGATTGATGGTTTGAGGGTGGGAGGGGACCACAGGGATCACCTTTCACTGCTACGTCTACCTCAGCACTTGGAAACAACCATAGCATCTTCTAAAGACCCTCCTTCCCCTCCCTATTTTCCTTACTTCCTCCGGGGTGGAGTTCTCGGTCAGTCATTCTTCTCACGCAAGGTCCAGCCATGTCCAGGCTCCCGGGGAAGTTGTTTAGGATCAGCCCAGGGGAGAAAGGTGGCGGGAAGGGGCCTTATCCCCAGGAGGCCATCTAGAGGCTTAAAGAGATCGAGGACATTCTGAGTAAAAAACAGGAATTTCTAACCTGCTTTCCAGCTCCGCCATGTTTCTCGTCTGCTGCAGGGAAACGGAGTTTGTGGGACTAAAAAAAGTTCAGTCAGACCTTCCAACTCCTTATGAGATCTTTTTTTTTTTTTTTGGAAGAAGTTGGAAGGTCTGACTGAACTTTTTTTAGTTCCACAAATTCCATTGAAAAAAGGTGCCGGAACACCATTCCATGCATTCTATGACAAAAAAAGCCCTGGTTGCAGGAATATACTTCTAATCATATAGAGATAAAGAAACAACATTAATAAACCCCTTAGGTATATAAAAGCACCAAGCCCAGACAAGATAACTTCTTGCTTGAAAGCTTGTGCTGATCAATTGGCACCCATCTTCACCTGAATCTTTAATAAATCACTAAAGATGTTCCTTCTTGCTTCAAATGCTCTACTATCATTTCAGTGCCAAAGAAACCCTCCATCAAAGAACTGAATGACTACAGATGGGTTGCTCTGACATCTGTAGTTATGAAAACCTTTGAAAGGTTAGTGCTGGCCCACCTGAAAACCATCACAGATCCGCTGTTAGACCCCTTGCAATTTGCCTACCGAGCAAATAGATCAGCAGATGATGCTGTTGAAATGGCTCTGCACTATATTCTACAATATTTTGAATCTCAAAAGACCTATGCAAGGGTCCTTTTTGTAGATTTCAGTTCGGCATTCAATACCATCATTCCAGATATTCTTCTCACTAAACTAAATCAGCTAGCCATGCCTGACCACACCTGTAAATAATGATAATGATAATGATAATGATAATGATAATGATAATGATAATGATAATGATAATGATAATAATAATAATAATAATAATAATAATAATAATAATAATAATAATAATAATAATAATAATAAAGTTGGAAGGGACCTTGGAGGTCATCGAGTCCAACCCCCTGCTCAGGCAGGCAGGAAACTCTACACCATTTCGGACAGATGGCTGTCCAGTCTCTTCTTAAAAACTTCCAGTGTTGGAGCATTCACTGCTTCTGGAGGCAGGTTGTTCCATTGGTTAATTGTTCTAACTGTCAGGAAGTTTCTCCTTAGTTCTAGGTTGCTTCTCTCCTTAATTAGTTTCCATCTGTTGCTTCTTGTCCTGCCCTCAGGCGCTTTGGAGAATAACCTGACTCCCTCTTCTTTGTGGCAGCCCCTGAGATATTGGAACACTGCTATCATGTCCCCCCTCATCCTTTTCTTCATTAAACTAGACATACCCAATTCCAGCAACCGTTCCTCATATGTTTTAGCCTTCAGTCCCCTAATCATCTTTGTTGCTCTTCTCTGTACTCTTTCTAGAGTCTCAGCATCTTTTTTATATCGTGGTGACCAAAACTGGATGCAGTATTCCAAGTGTGGCCTTACTAAGGCATTGTAGAGTGGTATTAATACTTCGTGTGATCTTGATTCTATCCCTCTGTTAATGCAGCCCAGCACTGGTTTGGCCTTTTTGGCAACTGCAGCACACTGCTGGCTCATATTTAAGTGATTGTCCACTAGGACTCCGAGATCCCTCTCACAGTTACTACTATTGAGCAAGGTACCCCCTATACTATACCTGTACATTTGGTTTTTCTTGCCTAAATGTAGAACCTTACTTTTTTCACCATTGAATTTCATTTTGTTAGATAGCGCCCAGTGTTCAAGTCTGTCCAGGTCCTCCTGTATCTTAAGCCTGTCTTCTGGAGTGTTGGCTATTCCTGCCAGCTTGGTGTCATCTGCAAATTTGATGAGTTCCCCATCTATCCACTCGTCCAAATCGTTGATGAAAATGTTGAACAGCACTGGGCCTAGAACAGAGCCCTGGGGCATCCCACTACACACTTCCCTCCATGTAGATGCAGTTCCATTGAGGACCACATGCTGAGTACAGCCGGTCAGCCAGCTACAAATCCATCTGGTGGTGATGCTGTCTAACCCACTTTTTTCTATCTTATCGAGTAGTAGGTTGTGATCTACTTTATCAAATGCCTTACTGAAGTCCAAGTAAATTATATCCACAGCATTCCTCTGATCCACTAATTTTGTCACTTGGTCAAAGAATGCAAGTGGATCATAAGCTTTCTAACAGATAGGAAGCAGCAAGTGAAGCTAGGCAAAAATCACATCAGATACAATTAGCACTCTCTCCACTTCTCTTCTCTATATATACCAATGACTGCATCTCAAAAGATCCCTCTGTTCTGAAGTTTGCAGATGATACAACAGTGATTGGCATCATTCGAGACAACAATGAATCGGGATACAGATGGGAGGTTGAACAACTAGCCTTGTGGTGCAGCCGAAACAATCTTGAACTGAACACACTCAAAAATGTAGAAATGGCAGTAGACTTTAGGAGAAATGGTACTATTCTACAACCTCTTACAATACTAGACAACACAGTATCAACAGTAGAGACCTTCAAATTTCTAGGTTCTATAATACCTCAAGATTTAAAATGGACACCTAACATCAGAAATGTAATCAAAAAAGCACAACAAAGAATGTTCTTCTTGCACCAACTCAGAAGGCTCAGACTGCCCAAGGAGCTGCTGATATAGTTCTACAAAGGAATTATTCTGTCATTTGCATCTCTATAACTGTCTGGTTTAGAACTACAACCAAACAAGACAGACACAGACTTCAATCAATAGTTAGAACTGCAGAAAAAACAATTGCTACCAGCCTGCCTTCCATTGAAGACCTGTGTACTGCACGAGCAAGAAAGAGGGCTGTGAAAATATCTACAGACTCCTCACATCCTGGACATAAACTATTTCACCTTCTTCCCTCAAGATGATGTTATAGGGCACTGCACACCAGAATGACTAGACATTAGGACAGTTTTTTCCCATGCAGTCAATCTACTTAACAACTAATTCCTACAACACTGTCAAAATACTTAGTAAAGCTGTATTACTATGATACTCCTTATCTTTCCTATTACCTAACCTTATCTTATGACTATAACTTTGCTGCTTGTATCTTACAATTTATATTGGGGTTTTTTGTACCCTAGTATGATTTATGTTGTTTGCTTAGCTAGTACTCTATGACTATCACTAAGTGTTGCATCTTATGATTTATGATGAAATGTATTTCACGAGCAGCAGAGATGATACTAAGGAGGTTGATGGTAGCTGGGCTTTATGCCCAAATGAACAAAACTTCCCCAGACAAGGAAGAACTGTGTGATTGCCCATCTGTGCTCCAGGCAGTTGCTCCTCAAGAAAAGACCAGCAACATCTGAAGATATTGTCAGCTACTCTCAAGTAGAGTGCCAGGAGCCAGGGAAGGTACCACCAAGCTCAAAACCTCATACAGAGACCATTAATGGACACAAGGCTCAGTAAATCTACTTTCTAACATACATGTTTGGGAACAAGAATTTACAACAAATAAAGTCCTTTGATAGAACAGATGAACAGATACCAGCCAAGTGAGTGGATCTTCAATTCATGGAAAGAATTAAAAGAGACAGAAAATAAAAGCAAAAGGCATCTGGAATTGTATTGCCAAGTGTCAGGCAATGGCTAGATGTTAAATAATTGGCTCTTTGAGGATCCAGAGACCATGAAATACCAGTAAGAAAAGAGATTTTAAGTTCTATTATTAACCTTAGCAGACAGATTTAAACAGAAATACAAAAACATAAGATACATTGTATGGAACCATGGGCAGACATACCACAAAACAGCCAAAGTTACATAACACTCAGCAGCCAAATCTATACTGAAGTTCAAAGCAAAAAGGACAATAACAGGGTTTTATCAAAACTAGGTACCAAAACCCTTAAGACCTTGTTTCCATGGTAATAAGATTGTAGGACCCGACCTTGACTGGATGGTGCTTTTGTTCATCATGCAAACTAGCAGAGCTCTAGGATGAACAGGAGAGTTTGGAAACTATACAGATATGCTAATGCTAACCCAAATCTTGAGGATTTTCTATAGCTGTATGAAGATTCTTCCCATCTTTCCTTTTTTCATCAAATAAGAATGAAAAACAAGTAGGTTAAATATTATTATAATTTAGAATGAACCCTAAACTCAAAGGAGAAAAAAAACATGTCCCATTGAGCATGGCAAGGAGAGTTATGTTGTGATTATTGCAATATAATAGTTGTAAAGTAGTTTTAGTACTGCAACCTGTAACCATCAAGACAGAATCAATATTACTATTCATCACAATATCTTGGAAAGCTATTTTTGACTAAAGATCTTTGAAAAACAATCTGAAAACAAAATTGTTTTCTAATTGCATTATAAGGATGGGGTGTAAATACATTGCTATTTCAGCACATGAAAGCCATAATAATTCACTAATGCAGTAAATGAACTATGTCTAGATTGACTGGAATTCCTTTGTTATCACCACAGTAACTTTGGCATTCCACGCTCTTTGAAACTATTTAATATGATTCAGTTGCTTACAGATTTGATCTCATGCCCAATTATAATGGGTTTAAAAAACTACTTTGAAAAAAGGTACATAAAAATTCCTAACAGAATTATTATTACATCACTATAAATTTGTGTATAGACTGGGTTGGCATCTTATTCTGAATGGTTAATTCAGTGGGAATAATCCATATTAATGGAAGCAGAGAGCTTCCAGAGAGGCTAGAATCTGTCAGGCACACAATTATGGTAGAAAAAGCAAAGTCCATTAACTATGAAACATGGAAACAACCAAAAGGAGGAAAAATGCCCATTTTGTTCAGGCTCCTACAAAAAGAAATCCATTATAGGAGGAAGCATACTAATAGGTGAACTGATTGCAAGGCTGTGAATTTCCTCCCTTAAATTCATTTCTGAAGTGATCAACATTTTTAAAATTATATAATTAAATGAAGAACATCATAGCAGGAAGGAAGATAACAAAAATGATGCCTTGCACTCATACCCGAAGTTTTTGCTTGCCTAAGGAAATCTAAAGTCTCTAGGCAATGAATCCCTTCAACTAAGAAAAAAAAAGACTCCCAGGCACTTGTAGAAAGGCTTCTAAAAAGAAACTTCACAAAGGCAAATTAAGACTCTAAGATTATAAATATGAAGGGGAAATGAGAAGACTGAATGAATTAGAGTGTTATTCATATCTTAGGACTCCCTTCTGAAAAGGGATCAAGGCCTAAATTGGGGATCAAAATGATTAATTGACTAACCAGCAGCCAACAGAGATACAGATAAAGTGGCAGATTTATACACACAGTGAATCCAAACTGACAAAACAGAGATTCTGCATTGTAAAAAATGAAAACATTACATACATGTAGAAAGGCAAAATCTCCCTCTATGAGAGAGATGGGTGGTTTTCAAATATGATATATAAATAAAAGTATAAATAGACAAAATTTATAAGCAAGCTTTTAAATATTTTTGCACAATGTTCAAAGAAAACATTAATACAACTGAATGGTTGCAGTTTAAATTGGAAGATGTTGTATGCTTCCTTTCCAATATAAAAAATGTTTAAAAATTGAAATGTTTAAATGGTGGGATATAATTAAAGCATGCTTTATTATTTAAATTATATTTCCAGTCAGAAAACCTTCACTACTTGTAATATATTTCCTATTAGGATTTTTTTAAAATTCATCAATTCTCTATTGGGGTTACCTATCCCAAGCAAGGATGTTTCAGATCCAATAAGTGTTCCCTCTGTTGGCTGGTATTTCATGGAACAACACTTTTTCCAAAGCTCTGTATGTTAGCCAACTGAATTTAAGAAAAGAGGCATTAAGTCCATTATGGAGAAGGCATAGTTAAAAAAAAAAAAAAGCACTGGAATTTTATCAGTGCTTCCAAACATTCTTAACTCAAGGATCTGTTTTTCTGAGTCCATACATTTCCACTGAACATAGGAAATAATGTTGTTTTTTTTAAACAGTATTTCTCATCCTTGGCAATCTGAAGTTGTTTGGACTTCAGCTTCCAGAATTACCTACCTAGCATGCTAAGTTGCTAAGGTTTAGAAACACTGCTTTAAGAAGCAGCCAATAGGCATCAGGAGGCTGCCTTCATTAGACATGAAGTACCTGGGCTCAAATGTATCTAAACATTTCATAGGTGTAAGGTTGGCCTAAAAACAGGTTTTATTAATTTTAAAAAAGGTTCAGAACATTTGGAAAAATCAAATCATTTCATTTTAGGGATATTCAAACTGTTTTGTGCGTAAAACAGCTGGTTTTTGACAATCTGCATCTGAATGGAGCATGTTTCAGATGTTCAAACAGATTGTTCTGTTTAGGATTGTTTTGTTGTAGATTCAGACTTAAATGCAGTTGTTCCAGGCAGAAATGGGGGGGGCTAAGAGTGGGAGGAAAGGTGCTGGGATTGATGGGATAAGCAAGTCAGTGGAGCTGATGTGTTGGGAGCCTGAATTTTACTGCAGAGATCTTGTGATATGAAGCAGGTATACAGGCTAGTATATCAGTAGTGGCATCTAAGACTGAAGCAAGGGAAGGCAATGGGAAGATTGAAGGTGAATGGGTTGATAGATTACATCATGCTGAGAAATAATGGAAGCTGAGAGAAGGCAGAAAGGGGAGGAAGGAAAGAGCAGAAGGAAAGACAGATGCTAGGAAGAGAGGTGTGAGGCAAGCCAGTGCACAGGCTAGGATAAAGAAGGGATGGAGACAGTGGTAAAATTCAGCCAGTTCGCCCCAGTTCGGTAGAACTGGTAGCTAATTTTTTGTTGCCCAGGCTCAGAATGGACTCCCGGAAGTGGCATCCACACAGAGAACTGGTTGTTCACATATCTGAATCCCACCATTGGATGGAGAGGGTGACAGGCGCCAGACTTAGCATACAGTATTTGCTTCATATAATCACTCCAGGATCCCTAAAGATTTTGTTTCAACTAAAAGTAAGAACAATCAAAGCATTCTGGATTTTGCTTCTACTAAACTGTGACTAATTTGAAGCCATTTAGCAGAATTTATGGAACATGACTGCTTGTTTCAGATTTGAAATAATACTCATTTTCCATTTTATGCACATCTACACTTCTTTTTCACACTCTAAGCTGATAAAAATCCTTCTGGTTTTTATTCATTATAATCATATTATTAAACATGATACACCTCTGACTACCAAAATGTCTCAATAGTATACAATAAAAAGAAATTTAAATTCAAAATTGAAATAACCACAAAGAATTCTCAATCACAGATTATCATCCCTGCAGTCACCAACCACATGTGAATCTCCAGAGAAGCCCTCAGTAAAAGTGAATGTTCATTCAAAAGGAGGCATTACCTCAATAATCTGGACCTTAGTATGGCCGGACTTTATTAATGATCAGCAGTTTGCATTTCATGCAGAAATTTGCACTGTGCAGTGCAATGCTATAAGAACAGGTGGAACATGTTCTTTCTTGGACCAACATGGATACCAAGTTTTGTACAGTGGAAGTTTTCAAATTAGACACAAAGATAGTCTCAATACAAGCTTGGAATTTACTAACATGTCCATCAAAGTTTTACAGTCATTGTCTTATAAAAAGGGTACAACTGCATACCACCAAATTTTATAAAAGACACTTCAGCTACTTTTCTTAATCTAGGAAAACTAAAGATAGATTTAAGTCTAAAAACACTAACAAGTCAGGTACCCATGAATGAAAAATGTTATCCCATTCTAGCAAATCTTCTACCTCTTTAAAATTCACAATGAGATATCCATATTGTGTAGATTCATTTTCAATTTGTTGACCCTCTACAAGCCAATACTAACTTGCATTCAGGAAAGTCACATCATTTCCTTTAAAAAGTCACGTAAAATAGATTGGGTGCCTCAAGTATACAAAGTACCCAACTCCAGACTTCTACTATCTTCCATTCTGAAGATTCTCGGAATCCTAGTGGACAATCACTTAAATATGAGCCAGCAGTGTGCTGCAGCTGCCAAACAAGTCAACACAGTGTTAGGCTGCATTAACAGAAGGATAGAATCAAGATCAGGTGAAGTATTAATACCACTTTACAATGCCTTGGTAAGGCCACACTTGGAATACTGCATCCAGTTTTGGTCACCACGATGTAAAAAAGATGTTGAGACTCTAGAAAGAGTACAGAGAAGAGCAACAAAGATGATTAGGGGACTGGAGGCTAAAACATATAAGGAACGGTTGCTGGAATTGGG
>NW_015386431.1:298129-308066 GCF_001527695.2 Protobothrops mucrosquamatus
TCCGAGGGGGGACATGATAGCAGTGTTCCAATATCTCAGGGGCTGCCACAAAGAAGAGGGAGTCAAGCTATTCTCCAAAGCACCTGAAGGCAGGACAAGAAGCAACAGATGGAAACTAAGCAAGGAGAGAAGCAACCTAGAACTAAGGAGAAACTTCCTGACAGTTAGAACAATTAACCAGTGGAACAACCTGCCTCCAGAAGCGGTGAATGTTCCAACACTGGAAGTTTTTAAGAAGAGACTAGACAGCCATTTGTCTGAAATAGTATAGGGTTTCCTGCCTGAGCAGGGGGTTGGACTAGATGACCTCCAAGTTCCCTTCCAACTTTATTATTATTATTATTATTATTATTATTATTATTATTATTATTATTATTATTATTATTATTATTATTATTATTATTATTATTATTATTATTATTATTATCTTGATGCCACCTGAAATCTGAGAGATAGGAACAAAACCACAGCAGTGTCATTCTACCTATTTCTAAAATCTTTGGGAATAACTGACATATAAATAAAGCTAATAATAAATAAATTTCAAAATCTCTCAGGCAATCTAGAAGGATACTGTTGGCAATGGTATCAAAAAACATTGAGAGATCAAGGAGAATCAGCAGTCATACCACTATTCTCTCAGTCTCCACAAAAATATTAACAAACAGGTTAATAAGTGTCTTAACCCTTAGACTGCTCCAAAATAATTTTGAAATACATCAAAATCCTTCCTCTGCACTGCCAGAAGCTGAGCAGCCACTCATCATTTTAATCAATTCTGGTGAACTATAACTATTTATTTCATTATTTATTTATATCCTGCCTTTATTTTCATAAATAATTCAAGGCAGCAAACATATCTAACACACTTTTTTCTTCTTATTTTCCCCACAACAACCCTGTGAGGTGAGTTGGGCTGAGAGAGAGTGACCAATCCAAAATCACCCAGCCAGCTTTCATGGCTAAGGCAGGACTTGAACTCGTGGTCTCTTGCTTTCTAGCCTGGTGCCTTAACCACTAGGTCAAACTGGCTCCAGTTTCAGATCCAGGACAGTCTTCCTAAAAAGGGGACTACTTGCCTCTTTTACCTGGGAAGGCTTTGTCCTCTCCTTGAGAGATCATTTTATAATGTCAACTAAGGCATCTCTAATAACTTGTCAGCTAGACATTACATATCAAGTTGGGCAAGAATCCAAAAAACAAGCAATAAAATAAATTGGTCTAAGCATCTGGCCATACTCTTGACTCCCTCTCTTCTCAGAATCAGGAGTCAGACAATTTGCCTAAATTAGGTCCAAAACAAAAAGAGGAAGGGCTAGAAAAAGAAGAGGCCTTCAGCATCAGCACTTCTAATAATGTAAAAAAGCCCCATCCAAGGGAGGGAGTAAGACAGATATCTTCTCCCCGCTGAACAAATGTTCAATTCTGATAGTATTGTGTAGTAGGCTTCAGTAGGCAAGGAGCAGACCAGCATAGTTACAACATTATTTATTGACTCAAACTAGAACTGGAGAACTGCAGGCAATTGCCTGTAATTTATACTCTGAGCCCACAGGGCCTTAACCAATCACAATACTTGAAAAACCCACCCAAATATAAATGTTCAAAGTTTCCCTTCAAAACAGTTGGAGTTAACAGTCAGGGTCATCTAAAGGCTAGTTTCATTTTAGCTTCACAAGCAGTTGGAGTTAAGTTAGTTTCACTTTAGCAGGGATTAACACAACTTTATATATATTCAATACATAATAGCCCTTTCCCCTAGGATAGTTATCATCCTCAGTCTTTTCAATATTCATAGTCTTTGAGATAGGCCAGGGGCCCGGGGATCCTGGTGGACCACCGCAATGTTATTGGAGAGTCCTGTTCAAGTGGAGCATTGTCCATCTCCAGTTGAACAGAGTCGTGATGGCTGTTTAGGTCGCCCGTGAGTGGCAGCAGCTCTACGGCCCTTTGTACCTCCATTTCCCGGGAGGTGGACACAGGTGATGTAGGCAAACTCGGAGGAAAACAGTTCTCTTGTGTGTCTGATAAAACCTTGAGATCCTCATCTGGGACTGACCCAGCCTGCCGATGCCATAACTGATCAATGTGGCATCTGACCATACGATCATTTTCCAGAATAACCTCGTATGACAAAAGCCCCGTTATCTTAGTTACCCTAACTGCCACCCAAGGTGCCCCACTTCCATAGTTCCTGGCCCAGACCAATTCACCCAGCTGTAAGTTCCTGGGGGGCTTTGGTTGAGCCATCTCTGCCGCTACTCTGTCTGGGTGAAGTCTGTCAAGCTTTGTGGTGAGCCAGTGGCCCCACCTCAGCTCCGCTGGACTGTGACCTGTTGCTGTACTGGGAGTTGTGTGTTGACACAGGAGGAAGTTCGCCAGGCGGTGGTTCCAGTCCCCAGTCATCATCCGCTTGAGCGCCTCCTTTGTGGTCCTGACCATTCATTCAGCCTAATCATTGGTCGTGGGGTGGAATGGAGCGGATGTTACGTGTCAAATCATGTTGGCATTGAGGAAAGATTGAAACTCTCCTGCCATGAATTGTGCCCTGTCGTCGGACATGATTACATCTGGCAGACCATGTGTGGCGAACAGCCGGCGCAACTCTTGGATGACCCTGGTTGTTGTCATCGATGAGACTGGTGCCACTTCCAACCACTTGGAATAACTGTCTACTACAATTAGGAACACCTGCCCTTGGAAGGGGCCTGCAAAGTCAATGTGCATGTGAGACCATGGGGCATGTGTGGTCTCCCAGCGGTGCACTGGTGCTTGTGGCATCTCCGGTCAAGTTTTTGGCAGGCCTGGCAACTCCTTACTTGATTCTCAATGTCCTTGTCCAGGCCTGGCCACCACAAGTAGCTCCTGGCTAGAGCCTTCATTCGAACAATTCCTGGGTGCCCCTCATGTAAGGAATCCAGCACCCTGGAGCAAAGACTGGGTGGAATGATGACCCTGCTGCCCCACAGCACACATCCATTGTGGGCTGACAGTTCATTTTTCCGAGAAGCATAGTGATGGAACTCAGGGCCTGGCCAGGTCTCTGGCCATCCCCTTAACACCCAGTTGAGAACACGACTAAGCGTTCTGTCCGTGGTGGTTTCAGCTGCAACGTCCCCTGCATGTAGGGGTGCTTCAGGCAGGTCCTGGATCGCCAGGATATGACAAGCTGGGTCTGGGTCTGGATCAGTCTGCAGTAGAGGCAGTTGGCTGAGAGAATCAGCATGGCCCATTTCCTTACCTGGCTTGTGGACTAGCCGTTATAAGTATGCAGCCATGAAAATGGACCATCATAGCATTCACAGTGACAGGATCTGTAGTGTCTGTTTGTCTGCTGTGAAGAGACCAAACAGAGGTTTGTGGTCTGTAAAGATGGTGAAGGTTCGTCCATATAAGAAGTTGTGGAACTCCTTAATGCCAGCCACTATGGTGCGGGCTTCCTTGTCTATCTGGGCATAGTTCCTTTCAGCCGATGATAACGTTCTAGAATAGTATGCAATGGGTGCCTCTCTACCATCTGGCATCCTGTGGCTTAGTACTGCCCCACTGCCATATGGCGAAGCGTCAGAGGCTAGTGTTACTGGTAGGTTTTTGTTGAAATGAGCTAGGATGGAGACCGATCATAATAATGATTTTACTGCCTTGAATGTTTTGTCTTGGGTGCACGACCAGACCCAGGGCGTTTTTTTGTCCAGTAGGTGGTGTAGCAGTTCTACCAGGGCAGCCTTATGTGGTAAGAAGGAGTGGTAAAAATTGAGTAAGCCCAGGAATGCTTGTAGCTCCCCCTTGGATTTTGGTGTGGGGGCTTGCTGAATTGCCTTTAGCTTTGGGTCAGATGGGTGGATTCTGGCAGCATCAATGCGGAAACCCAAGAATTCTGTGGATTCCACGGCGATCTGGCACTTTTCCTTCCTTGAGTTCCGCCAGGACTGCCGCTAATTCCCCCGCGATCAGGATGTCATCAAAATATGGGCAGATGCCGGGAATGTTCTTCAGTGTTCATTACATAATACTTTGGAACAATCCTGGTGCTACATTTACCCCAAACTGCAAGCAGTGCATGCGGAATGCACTCTGTGTGTGACGATTGTTTGTGCTTCTGCAGTAGTGTCGTCTACCGGTAGCTGCTGGTAAGCCTGGGCAAGGTCTAACTTAGCGAAGATTCGGCCTCCCTGGAGCGAAGCGAGGATGTGGCTCACTACTGGTACAGGGTAAGCATGTTGCTGTAGTGCCTTGTTTATGGTGCACTTGTAGTCTGCGCAGATGCGGACATCCCCGTTAGGCTTAACTGGAGTCACTACTGGAGTCTCCCACTGGCTACAGTCCACTGGCTGGAGCACTCCCTGCTGTACCAGCTTGTCTAGTTCTGCATCAATTTTTTGCTTCAATGCAAAAGGAACCCTGCGTGGTTTTAATCAGATTGGAGTTACTGCCGGATCAAGGTTGAGTGAAATGGATGCCCCTTTGTATTGTCCCAACTCTGTGCTGAATATGTCAGCATATTGTTGGCATACTGCTGCTAGATTAGCTATTTGTGTTTGATGGATGCCCATCACCCTGATGCCCAGGGCCTCGAACCAGTCCAATCCTATGAGGCTGGTGTGTGGCCTCTCTATGACAACTACGCTGAGGGGATCCTCTCCTCTGCAGCATCCCACCTTTGTCGTCACTATTGTGTAGTGGGTTTCAGTAGGCAAGGAACAGACCAGTTACAGCATCATTTATTGACTCAAACTACAACTAGAGAACTGCAGGCAATTGCCTGTAATTTATACTCTGAGCCCACAGGGCCTTAACCAATCACAATACTTGAAAAACCCACCCAAATATAAATGTTCAAAGTTTCCCTCCAGTTGGAGTTAACAGTCAGGGGCATCTAAAGATTAGTTTCATTTTAGCTTCACAAGCAGTTGGAGTTAAATTAGTTTCACTTTAGCAGGGATTAACACAACTTTATATATATTCAATACATAACAGATAGTACAGGCTAGGGGGGAGGGGTCAGAACACTCAGATGGAAGGGTGTTTTATGACAAAATCACATCCTCCACATCAGATCAGAGAATTCTGTATGCACTCCTGACAGTTTCAGAGGTTTGGTTTATTAGAATATCAAAGATGGGACTGATGGAAATGCTTGAGTACATGAACACAATCAACAATTTCCTAAGACCTCTCTGGGCAGAACTGACTTTCTAATGAATTAAGTATTCCAATCTGTACCTTCTGTGTCTAAAATACATTCTACGGTACTTTAAATTCTAATAGCAATTGAGGGGGATAGGATGTCAGCAATGCACAGAAAGTGGGAACAGCATTCAAGAAAAAGCAAGATGTGTTGTAATACTAAGTGGATATTCATCAAAAACAGCAACTATAAACAAAAGTGACTGGCCTAATCCAATTTGCTATTGAGGAGGGCTCATGAGTCTGAACCTAGATGGGGTGTGCTCTGTAATGCAAGTGAACAGGCTCCAGTGATCTCTAGGTCTTTATATATTAATTGTGAACAATATAATGACTACAAAACTTCTTGTTTAATAGCATTTTAATCATGTAATCAACAAAACAGACTCTTACATTCCATCTAATTTTGATCACCAAACTTTTCACAGTAATTGCTATTCATACTAAATTATTATTATAACTTCGTTTTATATAACTATGACCAGAACCAATCTAGCTCAAGTTTCAGCTTATGTACTGCCCCTCCCCGTATGACATGGACTCTAAGAGAGCAAAAGTTTTTGTTTTTCATTTACAGCTTATCTTAATTATTCTTTGTTTAAAAAATGTCATCTTTAGAAACCATTGCTTGAAACTGTGACCTTTCAAATAAAGTACAGTTAAATCTAGAAAGAGTTAATCAGATCTGATGAAAAGAAAAGTGGAAGAGAAAATCTTAAAGCTTGCTTAGGCACATAGATGTAATGTTAAACCATCACCTATCGTGATATAGGAACATAGCCATCATAGAAACTGAAGCTACAATCTTTTATTTCTTTTAAAGTAAAGTGTTCATACAAACCATGCAAATGTTCATTATTTGGATATTTTATTAGTGTTCTTCTCTCTTCAAAACCTCTCTTTGTTTATATTTATCATACTTTGAAAGAACTGTCCAACTGTGCAATTCTGAAAATATGGCTGTTGATACATTAGACTGCACCAAAAACTGCAGCAATTCTCAATATTTCTATCTAGATGACCTTGAATTCCTACATAAAAACTAATTATATCCTGCAATGTAGCAAAGGATAATATTAAGTTTAAATAATTTTCCAGAGATAATTACATATAGAAAATAACATACTCAGCAATTTCAAATAAGGAGCACAAATGTCAGAAATTTGTCTTGAATGTAACTATTAGTTGTATATCTAACCTACATACTATTCCTTGATCCAGCCCCATTAGATTGTAGTAATACTAGCTACATTGAGAGGAATACCAATCAATTTTTTTGGAAATTGTAAATTGGATGCCCATGACTAACATTACAGCCAAATCTGAGCTATAGTTTTTCCCAGATCATTTTATAGTGTTCTGACTAATACATTTGCACAGTAACTTTACACTACAGTTTTTCAAAATGTTATGGATACTCCTATTCTGCAGAAATATAAAGAGGTATAAAGCACACTTGCTTAGCACATTAATGCCACTCTCTTGTAAAGTTAAATTATCCATCTAATCATCCAGCTAGTACAACATTGTCAGGGCCTCTTTCTTGAGATATTGAAATTCTTACTGGTACAGTTTAGCCAGGAAGTAGCAATAGGATTAGTTTACAAAACATTGGTCTGACCCTCAAGTAGATAACTTAAAGCTGCAATATAGGCAAAGGACACCATTGTTGCATTCTATTTCCCAAACTGACATTCACCAGTTGTGTTGAGATTACAATTCCTATGATTCTATACCCTGAATAATCATAATTCAGCATATGTCTAACTTCTGGAGAGAATGACATTCAAGAAATTGGTCTGCTTGTTTTCTCTTTCGGTGGGTTTTTTTTCCTGCCTCTGTCCTTGTGTTCTTCTCTCTGGCTGCTTTACTCATAACTCCTATAGCTCTTATCTCTGAAATACATTATAATGGCTATTACTACATTTTTCATGATCTTGTGGCCAACATGAAATTTTATAAAGTCTCACAGTTGATGCAGAATCTCATATGTTCTGTTCAAAGTTATAAAAAATACAACTATGTTGAACTGCACAGGGAAAGATAATTGGAAACAGTGCCTTTTCCAACATGATGTTCTCCAGATATTTTAAACAACACTACTATACCTACAGTAGATGCACAATGATTTCTTTGAATTTCTTTGTTGCACCATAGTTTTGTGTGGAATGAAAACTGATCTATGCATCTCCCATTTAATTTTGCCCTTCACAGGATTCTGTACTTCTGATAAAATTGATTTGTTAACACAGCAAATCTTTGTAGATATGTTTATGTAGATATGAATAATTAACAAAAAAATCAAAGCACCTAGTTAATATTTCCAGTGTTCAGAATGTTCAGTACTGATCTTATTTGCCCACCAGAATTCTTAAAACATCGACGATATTAATATGTTTTTTAAAAAACTTTTTTCTTTTGTTTTTGTTTTAAAGATTCCTGAGATCTGGCTAACAGCGGAGATTAACATTTAGTAATGAAAAGTAATGAGCACTCTGTATAATAGGTTGGTAGGGAGCCTACAGAGATATTAAAAATATTTTACTTCTATCAATAATATTTGTAGAGATTAGAATTAGGTTTAATATTAGAAACTGCATAAAATACAGTTAAGCAGTCTTAAAAACCGGAGGGGGAGAGAGAGGCATGAAAAGAGAAAAGCATTCACATTTTACTCAAATTTAGGCACAATCTTAATATGGTGCAGCTAAGTATTCAGGGGCCACCATTGAAAAGGTCCTGCTTCTAATGCTTAAAGAATTACTTGCAATGGGACTAAAATGCAGGTTTCCAAATCTAATCCTCATATAATGATTCTGAAATTTGAAAATTTTCTCTGGCAATTTAAATCACATACACTTCTATAGTGATATCAGCATGAGGTAAGCATGTCATGTTTAATTAGGTTTCAAAACTTCAAAAAACTTTAACATTACAACACAGTTTTTATATATTGTACCTCAAAGTCAAATATTAACATTTGGAAATTTGTTCAAAAGCTCATAAAGTTTATAGTTATATCTACTGATTAATAATTGAACTGGTCATCATCTATTTATTTCTGGGGGCAAGTCAAGGCACCTTCACAAGCATTAAAATTGTATTAGATGAAGAGTTAGATAAACTTTTAAATTATTATGAAACACTCTTTGGTGTGAGTAACCAATGTGAGCCAATGTTCTCATCCCTCAAAAATTTATTCCTTAGAGCAGGGGTGTCAAACTGCCGCCTACAGGTTGGATGCGTCACGATGAAACTGCACCCACCCCATTGCCGGCAATAGGAAAAAAGTTCCAATACGTCACGCAACATCACATGACGTCGCGACTTTGACATGTCTGCCTTAGATAGATAAATATGAGAGCTGATTTTTTTATAAGGAAAACAAAAGAAAAACCTTCTGCAGATATTTTACTGCTATCAAAGTTTGACTAAATTGTGCTGCATATAAATTTGGAAAATAGCAGCTGCTGGCCTTTTTATATTTGCAGTTTAAATAGTGAGATTGTAATTATTGTATATAACACATGAGATATATTTATGTAATTTACAAAATGCTAGATTACAAAATCTACCACTTTGTAAATTACCTTACAAATACATTGTTTAAATAAAATAAAACAAAATCATATTAAAATATTTAAACAAACTTTAAATACATTTATAATGAAAGCAAGTTGTTACTATATTTACTTCCATCATTTGCAGAAGATATTTGAACAGAAATGTTAAAAGAACCAATTTATTTCTCAAAGATTATGGAAAAGGACATTTACTTCCAGAGATTCTATGGAATCTAAGTTTGTTCAGAGGCTGAAAAATCATCTCTATACAGAAAGCAAATGATACTTTCTGAGGAAATATTTTAAATTATTGACTACTTTAAGAAATAATTTACAAATCAGTTGTAAGAGGGGAAAAACAGATGTCTTTCGAAGAGAGATCAGAAACCTCTTTAATTTTATGTTCCTAAACAAGAAGTGGGAAGTAACTCCTGAAATGTTCAGAGAAATCAGTATGGTTACAGAATAATTATTGCACTGGTTCCTGCTCAATTACTCCTTTTTCAATCTACAAGCCTCACTTAAGTTAACTCCTTCAGCCATCAGGGGGAACGTGAGAAGGAAGAGGGTTGGAACAGCTTATTCATTAATAGCTATTTTGCATGATAAACATACCAAAGGATAACTTACCATGGTTATTTTATAGCTCTCCAATCTTGCCCTTCAGATGTGGTAGGAGGAGAGGGTCGGCGAGCGAAGAAGACGCGTCGGACCGTGGGACCACCTGGGCGGGGCCGCGAGTGGAGAGTGGAGAGGCGGAGAGCCGAGCGGAGAGGCCTGGCGGAGAAGTCGGAGAGGCCTGGCGAGTAGAGCGGGGCGGCCAGGGAAGTCGGCGGCTGGTCGTCTCGGGGCCTAGCGGCCGGGAAAATCGGCGGCCGGTCGACTCGGGGCTTAGCGGCCGGGAGAATCGGCGGCCGGTCGACTCAGGGCCTGGCGGCCGGGAGGATCGGCGGCCGGAGAACTTGGGGCCTGGCGGCTGGGAAAATCGCCGACCGGACGATTTGGGGCCTAACGGCCAGGAAGAGCGGCGGCCGGATGCGGCGGCGGCCTGATGCGGCGATGGCCAGTGGCTTGACGCGACGGCAGCTCGGCGGCCTTGGGAAGACCTACAACACGAGGCCATGGCGGCCTAACGGCCTGGCGCGGCTGCCGGGCGGCCCGATGTGGGGGCGGCCCTGCGGCCTGTT
>NW_015386431.1:310934-351177 GCF_001527695.2 Protobothrops mucrosquamatus
TCCTTCCGCCGCGCCCTCAAGACGTGGTTGTTCCAGCTTGCGGGACTGGCCTAAGGGATTTTAAAGGGGTTTTAATTACTTTTAATCTGATGAGTTTAAATATTTCTTTTTAATCAATTTTAATAGGTGTATAATATGTCTGTATTTTATCCAATTGTTAGCCGCCCTGAGTCCGCAAGGAGAAGGGCGGGATATAAATCTAATAAATAAATAAATAAATAAATAAATAAATAAATAAATAATCCTCAGAAATTCTCAGCAAGCATAGCCATTACTGATTGTTATACACATTGAAGTCTGCACATTTGGAAAACAAGATTGAAAAAAGCAATCCAGTGCTCATAATGCATGCAGTTACATACTGACCACACAGGCTGCATTCATACAATAAACATGAGTAAAACATGGTTGGGTAGTTTTTAGTTTATTTGTCCTATAAACTTAGCCAATTTAACCATTACTTTTCTCCCTTACCTATTCATTCACTAGTGACATTTAGTTATTCAGTCACCTCATAGATGTCTTTCCTTTGTAGTCTTATCAACTAGTTTCCTTAAGACAGAGGCTAAAGGATTCTGGAAGTCCCTCTAGAGAAGGGACCTATTAGAGAGCACACATGAAACTATCAACAACATCTTCAAAGGAATTAAATGAACAAGAGAAAAAGAAAACAACAACATACCCTTTCTAGATATCCTGAATGAATGAATCAACAGAGGAAGTGATGGCAAATTAGTAACACAAGTCTATCATAAAAGTATCCACACCAACCAGGTACTCCACTAGTAAAGTAACAACCCAACTTCCCACAAGAGAAGCTGTGTAGGAACAATATTTAGACCTGCACAAACATACTGCAGCAACCTTGAACATCAGAAAAAGGATGCAGACCATCTATACAACATTTTCCAACAAAATGGATATCCACACAACTTTATCAAAAAGTGTCTGATCAGCCCAATATAACACAACAAACACAAGCTGTGAAAAGGATAGCACTACCATACATCAAAAAATATCTCAGAAACCACATAGCATCACTGAAGCACACAAACCAACTAAAGCCCTCCAAAACATTCTAGGTAAACCCAAAGACCCAGCAAGCCCAGAAATAAAAAAAAAAAAAACAGGAGTCATCTACAAGATAGTGTAAGGACAGTAATAGCCACTATATAGAAAAATAAACAAAATATTAATAGGGCACATCCCTGAACCCCACTAGCAGTCAGAAGACATGATGAAAGCTCCTTAATTTCACAATACATGGACAGACTTAACCATTGTTTCAACTGGGAAAGTGTGAGCATCCTAGACCAAGCCAAGTCCAAAAACTTTAGAAAATTCCTGAAAGCCTGGCACAGAGACAAACCAGTCATGAACAGGCACATAGAGATAAACAACAGCAACATACCATTCAAAAGAGACAATCAAAAAGCCAAAAAGAATACAAAAAGACCAAAGCACCTCTTTATTAGCAATCAACAGATGAGCAGAGATTAACACCAAGATTAAGACTAGACTAACAATCAAGAAATAAACAATGCCGTAATCAAGGAACTACCAACTCAGACAAACAAGCTAACAGTAAACAACAGCCTAATCAAGGGACCACCAAGACCTCTTCCACAAAACTGACAGGGGAAGCCACTAGTATATGAAAGTTCAATGGGAAAATGTACAAGCAAGTACAAGGCACCCCAATGGGATCTTCCATATCAGGTCTCATAGCAAAAGCAGTCATGCAATGACTCAAAACCATAGCTCTACCAACCATCCAACCAAAATTCTGGACACATTATGTCGATGACACCTTTGTCATCATAAAATGCTCCAAATTGAAGAAACACACCAGTTATATAACAACATATTCCCTGGGATCAAATTTACACGTGAAGAGGAAACAAACAACAGACTCCCATTCCTAGACATTGATGTAAGAAGACTGGACAATGGAGAACTGGAAACCTGTATCTACCGTAAACCTATGCACACAGACCAGATCCTCAGTTTTGCAAGCAACCACCCCATTGCATACAAAAGAAGCTGTGTCCAGACCCTCTTCAGACCACAGCATTAAGAAAAGCAGAAGAAAAACGGCTGCTTGACGTCTTTCTCCATAATGACTATCACAAAAACTTCATATTCTGACACACAGCACCCAAACCACCACACACCACACAGCTGACCACCATGCAAAAACGAACCCTACCATACACAAAAGGGGTGTTAGAAATGACAGCCAGAATTCTCCAACCCCTAGGAATAGAGATAGCCCACACACGCATAGCCACATCTGCCAGGAATTATCTAGAACCAAAGACAAGACACAGAAGGATGAAAGAAGCAATGCCATCTACAAAATCAACTGCAACAATTGCAACCACATCATCTGATGTGATGGGACAAGCATCACATCAGTTAAAAACCAGGATCCATGAACACCGGCTAGAAGTCAAATGCCACAATCCCAAATCCCTAATTGCTACCCACACTGACACCAAACAACACCAGTTCAATTGGAGTAACACTAAAATCACCAGCCACGCTACCACCCGCCACGCTCGGGAGTTCATCGAAGCCTGCCCCTCCACAAGTAATTCCATCAACAGACACATTGATCTTCAACCAGCATATGAACTCTTCAGAATTCAAATCAATCACACTTCCATCCGGAGACAGCACCAACCCTCAAGTCCCTCTCCCTCTCCCCAGCAGTTCACCTTCCAATGACCTGACCTGATATAATCTCCCCATCACAAGACCCATTAATAAGGCTATTGTTGAGCCATTTCACTGGTCCCATGGGTTCCCCAGAACATTAATAGGGATGTTAATGTTTTAACTCACTTCAGGGGAAAGAATATTCTATAAATTGGGAGCCTCCAAAGAGAATTGTTATTATTTATTATTTCAATGTCTAAGATCACCATCAACAAGACTGTATATAAAACACTAAAATACTAAATGTCTTTAGTATTTAGTAAAATACTAAATACGGTCAACACTATTGCATCATTTCTTTATACTTATAAAATAACAATAAATCTCTTTCTCAGAAATACAGTTACTGAAATTCTTAGAGTTGATATTAATCTAGTCAAATCATTTAAGAACATACTTATACAAACATGTTCTTCTATTTTTTTTATCTAAATTATTGTTGGTTCAAGTAGACTTTTCAACTGAATATATTTTGTCATATTTCCTTTTTGGTATTTTATTCCATAATGCCTCACAAGTTAAAAATATTTGCAGCCAAAGCTTTTCCCCAGACATGGATTTCTGTTTATTTTTAGATCTTCTGCTCCCGTTAATTAAATCCAGCTGCCATAAATTCCAGTTGAGCCAAGTTTCATTTCGCTCAAAGAATAAGTGCTGCATATTTCTAGGCAAAACCAGTTATATTCCAGAAATGTTCAGTGTAATATAGGCTTTTTCCATAGAAATCACAGATCAATATTAATCAATGATTAGCAATTAAAATGCCACAATTGAGTAAGATATTTTTATAACATGTACAATGGAATTTATTAAAAAGTCCAACATTTGAATTAAGTTATGCTAATGTTATTAACAGAAATTCTTGTCAGCATCATTGTATTCAAAAATTTATAGAACAGTATTAAAAAAATTAAGCATTTATTGAATCTTTCACTATTTGTTCTAATTTGTTATTTCTAAAAATTGAATCTATTTAATTATGAACTGTCAATTGTGTTCTGCTTTTTATTTTTATCATACTGCTAGATTAGTTGATTCATGTTTAATTTTCTAAC
Organism: Protobothrops mucrosquamatus; assembly: GCF_001527695.2. Taxonomy (NCBI): domain Eukaryota; kingdom Metazoa; phylum Chordata; class Lepidosauria; order Squamata; family Viperidae; genus Protobothrops; species Protobothrops mucrosquamatus. The sequence continues at coordinate 314,711 of NW_015386431.1, forward strand.
AATGCATTTAAAAAGCATCCCAGTTCTTTCATGTTTTTAGATTATTATGCAGAATGCTCTTTACAGTTTTAATTCCTAACCCTAAACTCCATCAGTTTATTTTCATCCTCCTTCTCAACAGAAATATACAGACAATATTTGCATGGCAAAATAAAAAAATCAATAGACCAACACTTTATATTACCTCTTTCCTGGACTTAATACTTTTAAATATTGCTTCAGGTATTTCAGGCAAGTCTTCAGGTACTGACAAATTATCAGTGGCCAGACAATAATCCCACAGGAGGAAGTTGCATAATAACAGTGAGACTCCTGAGAAGATTTTTGAAGTTTCTTCAAAGTCTGCATTAAAAGCAAGCATCTCCTTCTAACAAACTTTGGAAATAAATATGTGGAAGAGAATGGCCATTTTAAACATTGAAATAGCATTTCAAAGCTGCTGACCAACGGAGATAAGTAAGAAGTAAATATGTTCTCTCCTGCTTAACTAAAAGTGGCTGCAGCTTCTAATCTATGTTTCAGGAGTCTCCATGTATCCCACATGAACTGCAATAATTTTTTTAAAAGTGGCTATTAAAGGTTAATGGTAGTAAATCTGTATTTTATAAAAAGAAATTCTGCTGATATTCTTAGGGTAAAATGGAATTGAAAATGGAAGATGGAATTGCTCAGTAATAAAGCACTAATTATATAAGCTTCTGATTACACTGTTTCTTTATGCTAGCTTCTACTGTGTTGTCTTACATCTTGATCCCTTATTCCAGAACTCTTGGAATATCAAATTAAGTTTTGGATTATACTTTTAACTAGTTTTTGTTAACTCTGAATGAGTGAGTCTTCAACACCACTTTGTGTTCTTGATTTACCATTTGGTTCCTGATCCTATTGATATATTGTTGTGAGACTTTGTTTTTGATTATGGTCTGATTACAGATTGACATGAGTTTAGTCATTGCTTCATTCAGAAACATCATAAACTTGCTTGTCCCCATACAGGAATCTATCAAAGCATGAGTTACAGTACTGTGGTAAAATTTGCATTAAAAAAAGCAGTGGGAGATACATTAGAAGGTGTAATTTCCCAGGGCAGGAATGCCATCTAGCATCAAGCTTGAAAAATGCAAGGCAAGCTTGAAAAATGCAAGGCAAGATGTTATGCCTACTGTGGGATAGGCATAACAAAGAAGCACTGAATTTAAACTGCAATGGGTATAAGGACTGCACCCTTACATTGACAGAGAGCAGTCAAGTGCTTTAAGTAGTTTTATTCTAGTGTGCAATAAAAATTCTTACCTAGCCATGTTCCATAAAACCACATGGGTAGCTTCTGCTAAGTTAGAGCCAGGAAAACTGCCATCAATGCAGCTCATAAAGCATATTCCTAACTATTTACACAACAGCAACCCTCCAAATCATATCTAAATCCTTTCCTAAATCTGTTTTAATCTAAGTTGAATAGACATATATGATCTACAGACTAATCTTCTGGTTAATTGATTCTTGCCCATCAGAGTTTACATGATAGTCACAAAAAGCTTAGTCTATCACTGTTAGGAATTATCAACACATCTTGAATAGAATACCTTATGCCCTTATTTCTAAAATATGTCTTTATTCAATTAGTACTAAAGAAAATTAACAATTTTTGATGACTATAGGGCCAGGTTAGCAAGAAACCTTAAGATCACAAATACAATTAAGAGGGGAAAATGAACATGTGCACATATTTAAAAATAAATCTATTGTATACTTATTGAGCATGACAAGAAACTAGACAAATACCAGTAGCACTTATATGAAAATTCAGTTTTACTTTGAGTGAAAGTTGTTTATAATATTCTGAACAATTTCTCTTAGATAAATAATATTTTTCCAAGACACAGTTTCTACCCACTTTTGTTTATAGTGGCCGACAAATAATTATAACAGCCACTATAACATACATTTTACAGTGTAACATAGAACAGCCACTGATATTTCTTCAACAGATGAACAATGCACTAAGACGACTGTATTTGTATTTATATCCATCTAAAGGCAGAATACTAAATTGACTGAATTAATTTTGCTTAAAAATATAGATCTGAATTAAACAAGAAAAAGAAATGTTTTTTTCAAAGTATAACATTTGTTTTCTCAGATTTATTTAGTTGTAAAGTTGCTTGTGAAGAAAAGCTGCACAAGACAATGAAATTTCCATATTAATAAATTTGACAATTGTTGAGTTCTTTATGTCCTCTGAGCTTCTCTCTTCCTGTAGATGTTTCACTTCCAGATAAGTAACATCATCAGTGAATGGGAGAGTATGTTTAGGTTGTGCCATTCTTACATGCATAGATATCACTTTCTGATGATATTGTAAGGATATCTATTGCATTGAAACATGTTATATTGATGTGTGTTTTGTTTGTTTGTTTGTTTGGAATTCTGGGCCTATTCAAACAACCAACAGGTAAATAACCCATGAAAAAGGTATATCTATCATATATTAAAATCTACAAAATCTATTCTAAGCATCCTTAGATGGAATTGCTCAGTAATAAAGTAATTTAGTTGGTGCTAAATCCTCTTACCTCAAACAATTTCCCCAGGAGTCTACACAGAATTTTGATGGGGCTCCCCTCCTTTTAGAGAAAGCCAATTTCGTGCCATCGCAACAACCCTACAACTTCCCTTTGTATAAATCAAATCCCCTGATGAGTTGCAAAAGATGATCCCCTCTCCATTATAACCTGGAATATAGCGGGGTGGACTGTGCCATCAAAAGACTAACATTTTTTTGACTATATATCACAATTTGACATTCTCTTTTTACAGGAAACCTGGGCCTCTACAGAGATACAGTTACATGGTTATTGGGGTAACTTTATCCCAGCAGCCCCAAGTAAGGTGAGTGGGATTGCTAAAGGGGGCATTGTGACATTAGTGAATACATCTTTGCATTTTAAATGTGTATCGCTGCTACCTCTTCAGCCATGGGTTGTGACTACACCTTACTCTTATTTAAACAGGTGGAGATTTTGCTTTTTAATATCTACATTCCTCCACTCAACAAGAATAATATGATCAACAAGATCTGGGATGGTATAGAAGATTTTATCCTGGGTTGCTTAGACAAATACCTCACAGCAACAATAATTATTGGGGGGGACTTAAACACTAGGATGGGCCCAAACAATCAAGCATTATTTAATCAATTTAAGATCCATTATGATGAGAATGTACCAGGAGAACCCCTGCATTCCAGACAATTTAAAGACACCAAGGCAAATCGGGCAGGTCTGTGTGTAAGACAGATGACTGTACGCTTGGACCTTTGTATCCTTAACGGTTCCACATGGGATGACTACCCAGCAGACTATACGTATAGGGAAGCAGGAAGAAAATCCACAGTTGATTATTGGATAATATCATATGACCTCCTGAAGTTCTTGCAGAAGATGGAGGTAGACTCGCGACTGGAAAGCGATCACAATCCACTAATCCTTACTTTTACATTACACCAGAAACTGCTAAGGGCTGGCTCAACCTATCTACCCAGGTTAGAGAACCAAAATACCCAGATAAAATTAAATGGACTGAGAAAAATGCAAAGGAAGTTACTAAATGGATGTTAGCTCCAGAAACCAAAGAACTACATACATCTCTACTAAGGAATAAGTTTGAGGGATTATACTTAGAGGGGTTTGAAACTTTAATTTGAAATTTGAAATCAGTTCTCACTAACAGAATACTAGCTCACCCCCAAAAGCCAGAAAAATGCCCCTTCTGAGGATTACATTCACTGCTTAAAGCAGTTGAAGGCACAATATAAGACTCTTCTAAAAGAAAAGAAAAGGGCGGCTCTGAAGGAGTTTTGGCATAGACTAATTGCATCAATCAGGACAAAAAAAATCATCCCTTTTTTGGTACATCACTAGAGGATTGGGGAACTGCCCCTCCCCTACCTCCAACTAATCAGGTACCGATTCATGCCTGGGAAGAATATTTTAGAAAGCTATATGCAGACCCCGATTATGTAACTAAGGAGAGCCAAATTAGTTTGGACCAAACCCCTTACTGGCCTCCTGTTACACCAGGCGAGATATCCCGGTTGATTGGAGCCCTCAAGGCTAATAAGGCACCTGGTGCTGACAATGTCCTGCCAGAAATAATAAAAAATAATCCCAGTTGGTAGGCTCCACTTTTAGCATCTCTGTTTACATTTATAGATAGAACGGGTCATATGCCAAGAGATTGGGGATTAGCAATCATCATACCAATCTATAAAAAAGGTAGTAGAAATGACCCAGGCAATTATAGACCCATTAGTCTTCTGAGTGTTATTAGTAAACTATATGCCAAACACCTAAACTATAAACTTCAGGATTGGCTAACTTTGGGGGGGATAATCAAAGATGAACAAGCCGGTTTTAGAGAAGGAAGATCAACGGTGGATCATATCTTGGTACTTCACTATCTAGTACAAAAATACACATATAAAAAAAATCCTCTCTTTTCGTGGCCTTTCTGGATTTTAAGCAGGCCTTCAGTTCAATATCCAGGAACACCTTCTGGGAGAAATTAAAATGCACTACTATCATGTGTCATGTGAAATTATCGATAGAGCGGACCCTGTGTCCAACTCCATTGACAAGGGAACCCCTTGCAGCTTCACGTCAATGCAAACCTTTTTCTTAAGGGGCTTGTGTGTCCCTGTCCTCAAAATGCTCCTGTGCGACGCACAGAAACCCACCCTGTGTTGGCTGGGGACCCTGGTACCTTTCTGAAGCAATTCTTCCCGAGGTTGAACCTTCTGGCGACCCAAACAAACAGAGACAATGTGGCCTTGCCTGCCACATACCCGGCAAATGGCGGAGCGGAACCTGCAGTCAGCTCGCTTGTGACATCCTCCGCACCCGAAACACTGAGATGCTGGGGCCTTGTCTGGACGCTCCCTCGGTCTTCTCTCTGCTGGCTGGTGCAGCCTGTCCACCTCCTCTTCAGGATCTTGCTCTGGATCTTCTCGAGCAACCTCTTGATGGACAGTCACGGTGGCTAGAGGGTTTCTGGTGAGCTGCAAAGCCTTCACAGTGCCGCCCGCTGCTTCTTCAGCTGCAACCTCTCTCAAGGCATCTTGGAATGAAACATCTTCCTTGGCGAAGATCTTCTGCTGCAGCTCATGACTCCTTAGGCCACAAACGAAACAATCCCACAGCCTCTCTTCCAGGTCCTTGAATTCACAAGGCCTCGCTGCTTGCCTTAAGGCAGCAATAAAGTCCACAGCAGACTCACCAGGCCTCTGGTCCCTCTGCTCGAATGCGTGTCACCAAGCAATCACAGAAAGTTTGGGTTGGAAATGTTATTTCAGCATCTTCTTCAAATCTGCATAAGTCACTGACTCCAAAAGTGCCGGGGCCACCAGATTCTCTGCTATGTCAAACATTTCCTGTCCACAGACACACAGCAGGGTAGCCGCTTTAAGGCCATCTTCCCTTATCTGATTGACCCTGAAATAGTTTTCCACCCATGCCACGTACGAATTCCAGCGCTCCGGGTATGCAATCTCAAACTCTGACAAGCGGCCAATCTTAGACATCTTCTGTAACCCTCGTTAATTCCTTCACTGCAAGCCTGTTATCTGGAGAAGGGGTCCCTTGGCCGAGCTCACCTCCAGCAATGCTGTACTGGCAGGCAGAGTCGCTGTGCTGGACGCCGAACTTCCCAGGACTTCTTGGTAAGTCCTCTCTTCTTCGTTGTTAAATGTGGCTTACAGCGACCCCACCTTCGTCGCCACTGTTATGTTTGCGGGTTGGAGGCATTAAGAGGAGACGCCTCGTGTAACAACAAGCCTTCTTTATTGTTCTCATCCACAACCAACAACAGCAAAATGGCACGCAGGCCTTTTATAGTGTCCTAGCCCCGGACAACGTCAACCAATGATTGCAGAGGCTTCTCTCCCGCCTTACGCATGCGCGCAAGATTGGAGACATCCAGTCTGGTTTCTGGCAGCTTTTGGTCTGCCCAGGACCCTTTGCAACATTTCTGATCCTGCTGAATGCTTCAGCAGGCTCAGGACATAACAGATTTATAGCCGTCAACTTGTGCCAATTTTTTGGAGATATCTCTAATAATTTTTGGAACATTATATTTACTCACTACTTAGCGGTTTTTCACTCACGTAAACTAGGGAGTGACCCTAACATTCTGAGAACATGTATTTTCTTAACAAGGATGTTATTATTTACTATTAATATCAGTACTATTTTTTAATATATTATAAAATGTACGTCTATTGCTGGTCCATGACCGTAATAAAGTTATTATTCTATTCTATTCCATGAAAAAGGTATAGCTATCATATATTAAAATCTACAAAATCTATTCTAAGCATCCTTAGCAAATCCAATACCTAAAATAGATAAAACAAGAGTGATCTACAATATAGCATATAAGGGCTATGAAAATCACTATATGTGGCAAACAAGTCAAAAACTGAGAGAACAGATCCATGAACATGAGGGCCTGAGGATCTTACCTATTAATTTATTAGGAAACCATTAGGGGCTTTTGCAAGTGAGCCATGAATTAGCTTCAATGAAATCTACTCCATCTTAATCATTCTATTTGTGCTTTTGCTGAAATTAGCAGTCAGTTAGCATCTGCTCTGGCATCTGTTAACAAAGAGCTAAGGGGAGTGACCATTACTAGAACAAGGAAAGGTAACATGACATTTAACTTAGCTGTGGTCAAGAATGTCCTAGCAAAGACCCAGAGGTAAAAAGTTTATCATTAGGATATTAAAAAAAAACACCCAAAGGTAGAGAGATGAGCTAATTAAATGCACCCCTCATGCTTATTATGGGTTCTTATTATGGGTTCTAATCTGCACAAGTGATGAAAAATCAGGAAATTATGTGGATTTATGATATAAAAGAGTGTGACTTGGACTTGGGTCTTAAGCATTCCTCTCTTTAATGCTGTGCAGAAATAAAATGTCTAACCCCACTTTCTTCGGCTCAGCATGATTATTGGCTTATTGTACCAGGTAAAATGGGTCAACATTACTCACTTATTAACCAATACTCAGATAATGTAGGAATCAACACTAGAATCAAAGAAGAAGCAACACCTCACCAAAAAAGCAATTGTGAAAAGAAATATAACAATAAAGTCTGGTAGGACAAGCTGCCACATATTAACAGCCAACAAATTCCATTCCTCTATTTACTGATATAATCTAGTGTGGTGATGAATATTTACAGGAAGAGAAGCAAGCTAAAGTATCCAACAGTTCAACCCGCAGCTACGTATATTGTTCAATGGTAAATTTTACTATTTAATGGTGATGATATTAGATAAAAACTCATCAGAAACTAATTCTTAATGTATGTCTTTTAAACTGTTTTTAGTTATTTATCTGTGCCATAATAAATGTGATAAAATAAATAAAATAAAAAATATTAAGGAATTTAACAAAAAAAGTACAGTATGCTCTCCAATTAATCAATTTCTGAACTGTTAATTTCAGTATTCTTAAAGAATTACACAAAACTAGGAAGCAATATTAGAGTTTATAAAAGAAATGAAAAGAGCCAATAGTTTAATCATTGCCAAACAGTAGAGGAAATCTTACGCAGGAAAATCGTTTATTTTAAAATTAAGTTAAAAAAATACATGCTTGTCTAATGAATAGTGTATGCCAAAATAATAAGCTGTTTAAATACTGTTGGTGTCATGTTTATTACTCTCGACAAAGAAAGAAACATTCCAAAGTATTAATTATGGATCAAAAAGGGACCAACATACATTTTTAGAATTTTTTTTATTCCAGTAGTAAACTTTTACTTTGTTGCACAGAAGAATATTGCAGTGATGCTCCACAGTTGTTATGGGGTAAAATGGAAGGTCCTGGAGAGAAAGTATAAATCTAATGAATAAATATACAAAAGTCAAAGCATCAAAGTTTAAAAAAACATACCCAGAGTAATCGATTTAAATGGCATTTGCCTAGCATAACCAGATAAAACTAGCAGCAGAAAGTGGCCTCAGTTAATATATGTTCAGATCTGTCCATCACCATAATCAACGTCAAAGGCAACTCTGAAAATGTGTCATACATAAATGGCGATCCTGTGAAATATCATAATAAATACTGCAAAATGAGACTGGGAACTGAAAAGGTTCATTTTTCCTGGCCTAGTGCTCAACATGTATTATTTACTGAGTTTCTGATGGTATTTACTGAGAGATCAAAATAAAATTTCAGGTGTTCATGATCATTACATTCTGCTGCATTTGTATGCTATGTAGAAAAACTGGAGAACTTGTGCTAAAAATAGCCTCAACATGATAGCAACTTTATGCTACCTTAAATGTTCTTAATGACAAAAAAAGATTATTGTATTCTGCAGATCTGAGCCTCTCCAAGCAATTAGGCACAAATGTACAATTCTGCATAATGTACCTGGGAAATAAAAAGTATTTTTATTTTTTGGCTTCTAACCCAAATACCTGCCCATGCTGTCAGAGATACACCCATTCCTATAGCTTACAGGAATACCATTCGGAAAAGGCATGCGTGCGTGCGCACACTCACACACCTTCAGGAAGATCATATTTTTGTTTTTGTTTTTTCTGAATATTTTCACCAGTTTTTCCTGGCACAGTTTCCGAAGCAGACCTAGTTTCTGGTCCTGAGGACAAAATAAGCTAATTCCTTACAGTGTTTGGATTTTAATTCAGGCTACAGGAACCATTTGCACTCCAGTTTGAGATGCAGACAACACAGACTCATCCCCCAACGGTCTGTGGCTGTCTTCAACAGTGAAGGCACACAGGGCAGAAAACATCCTGCAGCCAAGAAGGCTCCACACACATTTGCACTACTCAAGTGACCCTGAGGACACAAATAAACCTCCAAATGGCCTCAACGACTCTCTAAAAGAATGCAAATGCCCAGCTGTCTGCAAGGAATATAAACTCTTCCATTCCCCACCATCCAGTCAGAGCTGAAGAAGCTTCTTGAATGGGAAGCGAAATGTCTTAAAGAAAAACAAGAAAGTCCAGTTGCCTCCTGAAAAAGCACCTTTGGGACAAACATTTTTTATTCTCAGTATCTTTATATGACAGGGATGGCTGGCTTCCTCATGTGAAAATGCAGCTTCTGTGAGTCTATAAACTACATCAAACAGTGGAGGCTTTATTTCTATGTACATGTAAATACAATTAAAGCTTCGAATGTTCTTTTAATGAAGCACTGCAAATAATGACTACTTTAGTCATTGTATCCCATTTAATTTCAACCCTGCCTATTCTGGCCCAATTTTTTTAAAAAATAGTTGGCTGTAGAAGATGATGGGGGGGGGGCAGAGCAGTAAAAGAACAGGCTTAAATTAACATTAAAGTGTTGGACATTCATTTACAGATACACTGGTTTTACTGGTTTTCTTTGATGTAGGCACAGTCCCAGATTTAGTGACAGTCAAATTATCACTTCTCAACTGTGCTCCCAGTCACTTGTTTCTCATTAAGAGGGCCTACAAGCCTTCTCTCCAACTACCTTCAGCCATCTTGTTGAATACCTTGTCAACAGGCGCAAAAGGAATTGGCTATTATTTATCAAATGAAACCCATCTCTTTAAGGGAATGTGTCATTTCATTTTCAGTTATTTTCTTTGTTCTTGATAGCTTTTATTTTTGATTCTCAGTATTTAAGAAGCAGATTAGTAAGTTTAACTTAAAAGCTGCAGTAATATTATTAAAAGTGTAATAACTGCCAAAGTCACTGTTCACCTTTTACAAGGACTGTGAACAAAATTATAGATAATGTATTTATCCTACCTTTGTAAAAGCAGTGTTAACATTCACCCAACCCTTAAAATCTGGCCTACAATGAATAAATAAAATGTCCACATCAACCTTCTTCTGATATATACTATATCTGTTATTCAAAGTATTGCCAGCAAGTATAAGATTGCCTGCCATGACAATACATGCATATAAGAGAACATTGGCCTGATGGTAGGTATTCACTCCAGTACAGGAATAAGCTCACCTTTCTATGAACCTGGGATAAGATTCTTCCAAATGTTTTCATTTAACTTTGTATTTCCTTTACAGAAAGTACTTTTAGCCTTATGCTTGTAAATTATTCCCAAGGGCATTCTGATCCAGTAAATAGAGATTTTTAGGAAACAAGTCACTAGCATCCATTACTGGGTTCAAAGATTACAAAAAAAAATCAAGCTTCAGACTTCAAAGCATTTTTTTCATAAAATGCATATTAGGTACTAATCATTATACAGAAGGATCAGAATCACAGATGAAAGTAGACAAAACATTATTTTAAACTTTATGATTAAGAAATTACCTTCCATGAACTTATTTTAAAAGATTATATCAGAACATTTTGAAAATGACATTCTGACAAATTACATGTTGTAATTCACCCAACTAATTCTAGGAAAAGCCAGAGATGAATACCCAAGGATTTTTTTCTAATTCCTTGCAGCTCAATAATGTAAGTGCATATATAAAGTTCACAGATATTTTAAAACATACACACACAAAAACATTCCCCAGAAGACTCTGCTAATGGAAAAGATATTTCAAGATTCAACCACCAAGTTGCAGGATATTTCAAGCATGCAAACATACTGGGGGTTTTTCCCTGACTAAAAACAAGTATTATATAAAGTAAAATCTGTCTGAGAATAACATAATCCCTTGTGGAAGTATTTACATGAGCAAGACAAAGCGATGTCTTTCTATGGGTTCCAAATTATTTGTTGCCAATGAAAAATTAATTATTTAGAACTGCACATCTTACTTCAAGACTTTATCTCCAGGATTGGTTGTTCAGTGTTTTCCTGCTTTCATGCAGTTTTTCTTTTCCTTCCATGAAGGCCCTCTCTTCTTTCATCATTTTAGCAATTACTTTTCTGGTAGCTAATCTTGCCTCTCCTCAACCACCTTGTTATAGCAACTTGCTAACTCTCCAGTTCCAACTTTCTGGAATAAGTCCACAGTCAGTTCCACAGGCAACCATTCCCTGAAAATAATTCTTCCTTCCTGATGTTATCCCACTATTGCAGAATTGGAAATATTGAAAACAATATTAATTTAAAAGAAACATTGTGAATATTGCATTCAAATTATCAGTAGCATGCAAGTCATTGTGATTACAGATATCCCCAACCTACATCCAGTCAATTTATAACTGTTTCAAGTTAGGATGGCTGCATGGCAGGCAGATCACCTTCACAACCTGTCACCACTTTCCACAGTCATGTGACTGCGATATGTGATGGTTTTTGCTAGTTTCCAGCAAAAAATGCCTATTCAAATGAATGGGTTCATTTAATGATTGTTGCATTAATAACCATCACAAAAAAGGTCAGAAAAAAATTACCTCTGATCAAATGGGTGACTCAACTTATAAATGTAATAATTTATACCTGGATTTCTGATCTCAATTACAGTTGTAAGTTGAGGACTACCTGCATCAGTCACATGATTAATATATGTAAAATTATGCAGTAGATTGAAGTTTCAGCTACCATTTCTATGCATTTACCAAACTTTCTATTTAAAACAATTTATAGGCAATGGTTTATATATGGCACCTAACATTTCCATTAAATGTCATTCAATTCATAGAGATGCAGAGAATTTATATTACATTTATGCATTTAAATAATGTGACTACAACTGCTGACTGAGGAATTTTTATTTTATTTTTTGGGGAGTAAGCACTATACATGGACAGTATTTTCCTATTGCCTTCAGCTTGCAAATTCAAATTACTGATCAATAATTGCTGACTATATGCTTGCAATTCATGGGTTTTAGCATACTCCATTTTCTGCAGATTCATTTGCAAAATTGAACTTATCGTTATACACACAGTCTTTTGCTTACTAAAAACAGTATGAAAAAGTTATTTGATCTTGAGTAGTAAGAACAATGTTATGTTTCATGTAGAGTCAGGTAAAATAATTCAAAATCAGTAAGATAGTATAGCAAATTTAAAGAAAAAAGATTTTATCAAATTAAAAATTAATAATTCTTTTTAATGCTATTCTTCTGGTCTTCAACCATTGAAATCTACTCAAGATGTCAAAGAGCAAGGTGCTTATCACTTGCAAAATCATATTAAAATGCAACTATTTTCAACATTCATTTATTTTAAAAAGCACATTTAAGAATTATGTATTTAAAGCAGTAAGGCATCAATCAGAGAGTGTCCTGAACATTTTCCTCATTAGTTTGAAATCATATCCCCTCATATTCATGTTCAAGATACAAGCTTGTAGATACATAGACATCTGGAATTCTACTGGATGAAAACATAAGAAATGAAATGCAATCCCCAAAAGCCATAGATTAAAATATGCCACTGTTTTCTGCCCATTTCAGACACCTCTCTCCATTAAAATTGTTCTACACATTAATATGTAACTTGTAATTTGTAAAATATACCAGGGAATTTAGATGCTTATGTGTTACATGATAACTCACTTCATTGAATCTTTTTAAAGTCTTCATCATCTTAATTGGAATTTCAAAAACATGTTACTCTTAGTTCATAAACAATGATATTTTTTCCACTCTGCAGAATTGAATTAAACAGACACAACCACTTTGGGGCTAATTTAGCTTCAGACAAATAACATGATCAAAGATTTTAATTGCTTTAAGCAAGCAAGCAGTTAAAATGTCTAAGATGTAGTTATTTTATATTTATTGATCAAATTTATATATATATTTTTGTTCCAAAAAAGTCCATTTTGTTTTACAGAGACCAAAACCCAGCACAATGAATTTTATTCCAGGTCTTAGTCACAATTATTTTTTGCTACTATATTCCTAGAGTACTGAAACAAAGATACATTTTAAAAACAATGGTACTTGCTAATATAATCACTAATTTATAAAAAAAACAACATTTTTATTCCTCAGGGTATTCTTTATGACTTAAGGCTTTGACAGAAAAGATAGCTTTATATCAAAATTCAAAACTAGTTGATGATTTTTTTTAATGATTTCAGAATCCTTTTAAGTACCAGAATGATGTCACCAGTGTCTAGAATTCTTAATACATCTAAAGGAAGGCAGTAATGAAATTCTGCAGAATAGATCATACCCACAATGAACTAGTTACATGTAGGCCTGCTTAACTCATAGTAAATGTTTATTCTACTGTCCAATAGCTAGTTGAGTACCATTAGGTTGTTTTAATGATCAAGCAATAAACACAATAAAAAAGAGCCCAAAAGTGCACTGAAGTGATATAAATTACAAGAGAAGGTATACTAAACATTCTTTCTGAAGACAGGAACTCTGAAAGAGACCCTTTATCATGCTAGCTAGAATATAACACCTTCTCATTTAAGTCTTTGTTAAACTTCCTTACCATCCTGGCCTCTGTTGGCTTATTTTTTTTTTTTCATAAGTGAGAGGGGATGATCTATAATTTAGTACCTGGAGATCCCTGCAAAGAACATTCCAGGGGAAACGCCTTTTTGTGGCATCTAGCAATTCATCCTCCCTTTTGAAGAGTTATACATCTGTTCATTACAGCAATAAGGTTGAGATAAACAACATAAGTCTGGGACAGCAGGTCTGTGTGCATCAATGTCAGTACAAGGTAAGGTTATTAAAGGGTAATCAAAATAAATACAGACTGTGAAGATAAGCAAATAAGATAATATGGAGTGATATAGAGTTTTTAAAGTATCAGGGGAAAAGTGATTCACACCACTGTCCCTCCTAGCTATTTTTTCTGCACGAATAGTACAATGTTCATTTGCATTTCAAATTAATTTATTATATCAATATATATAATAGTGTTCACACTGCTAAAGACAGTTATTTTTTAAATCGGCAAAAATATCTACAGAAGCTAAAAACTAGTACTGCATAAATATATGTTTTATTGGCACACAGTATTATACAATACAGAGCTGAAGTGCAGAATATCTATATTCAGCTCCAAAATACATAGTGACAATTGTTCAGTAAATCTGAATAACAAATGAACTGGAAGCAAAATAGATACTCCAGGAATGACAAAGAGGTTAAATAAACTGTTCACTTGCAATTATTCCCTTGGAATTCAAAGCAAACCATTGAAAAGCCAAGGAAAATAAGGTTCATTCCCCAAAGCTACCATAATATTTTAGTCAAAAATAAACTTAGACTGTGCCATAGCCTAAAGGCTTTTTATTATTTTAGATTACATTAGAATTTTATCTTCCATGTAGATTTTTACTTTTCAATCTAGGAGTTGAACAGTGGTTTCAAAGGCTGAATCTATTTTTCAAAGAATAGCTTATTACAATGATTGCCCAGTCTACCCCTCAATAGTATGGCAAAGTCAATATAAGATGACACACTTTGAAAAGATTCTTCTTCCCTCATTACAGAAAACATTAGGACAAGTAAGTCAATTCTGTGGAAAATACACAAAGATGGTTGATCTACAACTCTAAAAGTATCAGCCTAAGAATTCCTGCAGTTCTAATACACTAACAGTGTGTGTGTGTGTGCGCACATGTGTGTGTGTGTGTGTGTGTGTGTGTGTGTGTGTGTGTGTGTATATACTATGGAATAGCTAATGCAACAATATGTATGTGCAATGGTTAAGATCTTAAAATTAAGACTCAAATCTACTATTAGCTGCCAAAGCTTACTGATAAATTTTGGCCAAAATATATTCTCAAGCTATCCAACCTATCTTTCAGGATTGTATGCCATTTTCATAACCTGAAAGAAAGACAAGACAGAAAAAAATATAAGGCAAGGGATGTAAGAAGCAAATAGAAAAACTGAGCAGCTCTTCCATCAAGTCTTACTTTTCAAATAAGATTCTTTAACTGATGTATATCAGCAAAGACCAGTTCTGTATATCTGGGTAGTTCACCTTGCAAATATTAATTTTGCACTTTTGCATTGTCAGCATGTAAGCTTTCTTGGGAAGAAGGTAGCACCCATGTTGCAGCACATCATGGACCATTCAAGCCAGCATGTTGTCTCCATAGTAACCAAACAGATACCTAGGATAAGGCTACAAGCAGAACATTAACCTTTCCCACTGATGGTCCCGTAAAATAATACCAACAGGCATACTGTTTCTGATACAGGAGATAATATAGAACTATTATGATATACAGAGTAACCATTCCATTCAAGGAATTCACTATAGAAGTTAATTCCACAATGTAACTTGTCTTTTTTAAATGCTAAACAAAATCTTATAAGTCTTCTCTGCACACTCTACATATAACCATAAAGTAATGAGTTTAAATCTCTCTAGTACTTGATGATAGCCAATCATATATATCTGCCCCTGGTGAATAAAACAATGCTGTGAACATTGTCAGTCCCTAAAGATTGTGATGGCCTGGTGGAGGAACAACAGGTTTCAGTTGAACCCTGGCAAGTGGCTTTGGATTTGGGGACTTTCCAATTCTAGCACTATGCCATCTTTGGTGCTGAATGGGGTGGCAAATCCCAGACAGAACTGGGGAGTTCTCCTGGACTCATGACTCCTGCTCAAAGAGTAGGTAGTAGTTGTTTCTTGGAGGGCCTTTGCACAGCTCTGTATTGTGTGTCAGTTGTGTAGATGGGAGGGGATTACCCACTGTCATTCATTCCATGGTAAACTCCTGATCAGATTTCTGTAATCTTTTGAAATGTATCCAGAAGCTTCAGCTGTGTATAATTGAGCACCGCAGGCAGTTATTTGCCATCCTAGTATGGCATGTTACATCTCTGCTCTGTGGGCTACATTGGTTGCCAATTTGGTTCTGGGTCCAAATCAAGATGCTGCTTTTATATGTTTAAATCTCTTCATGACATGTTCATGAAGTTCATCTGTGGGGCCGTCTTCCATGGATGGAAGGCCTGTTCCACAGATTTGCTGTTTTACCAGATCTGAATTAAACTGTGAGTTCCAGAAGGCAGGTCTTCTCTGCCATGGTGCCCGCCTTATGGAATCTTCTCTTACCAGAAGTGATATTAAACTCTATTACATTCCACAGCCCCCTCAAAAAATCACTATGCCTTCAGGCCCAGACTTCCTAGGGGATCAGGGAATTCTGGTGATGGCTCCTTTACTGTGGCTATCATCTTCTCCTGTTTTTATGGTTTTTATACTTGATATAATTAAAATGTTATATATTTATTATTATTTTTATCAAGTATGTAATAGAGCCCAGAGTCACTTTCTTGTGAGATAACCATCGATACAAATTTGACAAATAAATAAAATTACAGGTTCCAATTGAAGCATCACCAAATGGTATATCTCCTCTTAAACAATAATATTCCTCCTTCCTTCCTGCTTGATGAATATGTGCACTTACAGTGAAAACTGTAGCATCTCTATGCTGCCAGTACACAGAATAGTTGCATATGGTATTATAGCAACTTCTCTGAGTGAAAGACCATTAAAATAAATGCTGTTAATCTATAGCATTATGCTAGTGTATCATTGCTCCTTACTTAATGGATTTGAGATTTATTCAGGTGCAAATCACTATGTATTATTCTGATTCAGGGAAAGCACAGTCCAATCAAGCTGCATGCTCAATTTTTGAAGAAAAGTATTCTTTTCTCTCATTTGAAAGATCTCTAGGAGCCAGAAATACCTGTATGAAATGCAATTATCCACATATCTTTTGAAGAAAGAGATCAGGTAAAATAAGGTCACCAAATGAGATTAATAACCACTAAATATACTCTCAACTGATAATTCATTCTTCAAGTCAATGCAATGAAGAAAGTCAGTAAATTATACAGCTCTGAAGTCATGTATCAAAATGTTTCAAACGAAAAACAGTAAACAAAATTGTGATTTGGTTTTAGGGAACTTCAAATGAAAGCTAAGTAATATAATTCAAAAACTGCAGTATACCTTTCTGAGAATTATGTCAGGGAAACAATTTCTACTTTCACAATATTTGCTGTGAAGAGAGGGGAAATACATATTATACTTTTGCAATCAGTTGATTTTAAGATAACTGTCAGTGGGCTGATCTTTAGTCAAACAAACACATTAAACCTGAAATTGAAACATTGTTGCTAGCAGATCCCACTGAACAAAATGAAATAAATGTTATGCATTCTATCTGCAGAAGTCCTTCCAACTTGCTTTGAAGTAGAATTTACACTACCAAAATCACAGGACAAGACAGTGTGTATGCCATTGCATAAAAATAAATGGGTATTTTTCCCAAGAGCATGTGATATTACAGTTGAAATCTCTGTCCAGGTCAGTCATACACTCCCAATCTAATTTAACCTGTTTGCTGTAAATATATGGTATATGAACCATTGCATATGCAAACTTGAACTCCTTAGATGAGATGTGACATAACCAATATAAAAATTAAGAGTATACAGGAAACAGAAAATCTGTTTTGTTTTGAAACTAGAATACAATATCAGAAGTTCTGCCAAACAATTTTAATTGTTTGACTGTTGTGGAGTTTAGGTAAAATCAAATCTGAATGGATCAAGTGATGGAAGGCTGATGTGCATTGCCCCACTATCCCCTCTTCCCCTTAATAGCTTCCACTGAGGCTTACTCCAATGGCCAACCACTACTCCACACCTTTGCAGTGCCTCCTCTTCCCTACTTCCCGTCAGCTGCCTTCCAGATATCCCAGCACAGTATATTCCTCAGCCTATCTACACTTGACATGTGGAACACAGACCAAGCCCTTTGAGTTTTCTTGATCTCTGAAATAAATGGAGAGCATACTGTGGAATGTAGCCAACACTCCCTTGTACCCATGCGGGAGGGAAGGTGCTAGAATGAGTAAGTGGTGGACAGGTCAGCCAGTGTAATATGTTGTGCTATAAGACTAGTGGTGGCAACTGAGGGAGAAGGTAAAGGATGATGTTGGGAAGATTTGGGAATGGAGCACATGAATTAATGTCCATTGGATAGATGGGAAAAATCAGTGAAATATGCTGTTCTCAGTGCATGAACTAAATAAGTGCTTTGATTCAGTACAGATCACATGAAAACAGCTGTATTGTTGTTGTTAGTTGCGAAGTCATGTCTGACCCATCGCGACCCCATGGACAACGTTCCTCCAGGCCTTCCTGTCTTCTACCATCTTCTGGAGTCCATTTAAGCTCACGCCTACTGCTTCAGTGACTCCATCCAGCCACCTCATTCTCTGTTGTCCCCTTCTTCTATTGCCCTCAATCTTTCCCAGCATTAGGCTCTTCTCCAGCGAGTCCTTCTTTCTCATTATGTGGCCAAAGTACTTCAGTTTCAACTTCAGGATCTGGCCTTCTAAAGAGCAGTCAGGGTTGATCTCCTCTAGGACTGACCGGTTTGATCGCCTTGCAGTCCAGGGGACTCACAGGAGTCTTCTCCAGCACCATAGTTCAAAGGCCTCAATTCTTTGGCGCTCAGCCTTTCTTATGGTCCAACTTTCACAGCCATACATTGCAACTGGGAAAACCATGGCCCTGACTATACGTACTTTTGTTGGCAGGGTGATGTCTCTGCTTTTTAGTATGTTGTCTAGATTTGCCATAGCTTTCCTCCCCAGGAGCAAGCATCTTTTAATTTCTTGGCTGCAGTCCCCATCTGCGGTGATCTTGGAGCCCAGGAAGATAAAGTCTGTCACTACTTCCATTTCTTCCCCATCTATTTGCCAGGAGTTCAGAGGGCCAGATGCCATGATCTTGGTTTTCTTAATGTTGAGTTTCAAGCCAACTTTTGCACTCTCCTTCTTCACTCGCATCAAGAGGCTCTTTAGTTCCTCTTCACTTTCTGCCATTAGAGTGATATCATCTGCATGTCTTAGGTTGTCGATATTTCTCCCGGCAATCTTAATTCCACCTTTTTTTATCTAGCCCTGCCTTTCTCATGATGTGCTCTGCATATAAGTTAAATAGACAGGGTGACAGAATACAGCCTTGCCAGACTCCTTTCCGAATTTTGAACCAATCAGTGGTTCCGTGTCCAGTTCTCACTCACTGTTGCTTCTTGACCCGCATATAGGTTTCTCAAGAGACAAATAAGATGGTCTGGTACTCCCATCTCTTTAAGAACTTGCCACAATTTGTTGTAATCCACACAATCAAAGGCTTTAGCATAGTCAATCAAGCAGAAGTAGATGTTTTTCTGGAACTCCCTAGCTTTCTCCATGATCCAGCGTATGTTGGCAATTTGATCACTAGTTCCTCTGCCTCTTCAAAATCCTGCCTGTACTTCTGGAAGTTCTCGATCCACATACTGCTGGAGTCTAGTTTGTAGGATTTTAAGCATAGCTTTACTTGCATGTGAAATGAGTGCAATGGTGCGATACTTTGAACATTCTTTGGCATTGCCTTTCTTTGGAATTGGAATGTAAACTGACCTTTTCCAATCCTGTGGCCATTGTTGAGTTTTCCAAATTTGCTGGCAAATTGAGTGTAGCACTTTTACTGCATCATCTTTTAAGATTGTGTACAGACAAACAGCTGTATAATGCACATAATTGTCTGTACACAGAATATTTTACATTTCCTGTAAAAATGTAAACAGATGAAAAAACCCTCTGATTTAGTCTTTAATTTGTAATTTTATTACTACCACAAATTATTTGGACTAAACAAAAGAACATTTTTCCCATTTGACTTTCAAAAGGTATGTGAATTGGCAGGAAGTTTTGTTTTAAATCATCTATTTAGCTGGCAGGACTGCCTGTATATATTTTGGTTTATTACATAGTTACGTATATGATATTTTTACACAAAAGAAAACTGACATCAGTAGACTTTCATTAATACATCAAGTATATAGCTTTCTGCCAATTAGTATAAACCACAAGTGAATATCTCCTTCAACTGGAATACCAAGTGAAAGCTATGATGAAAAAGTTAAATGGATGAGGTACAATATAAATGTAAATGAAATACTTCCCCACAAACATGTATATGCTGCTAACATGCATTATAAAACCTACTCATCAATGATGTAAAAATATGGCTGAAAATACAATCAGGAATCTTGTATTCTTTACTAAGCATATTTCTATAGACATAATAGAATGGACACAGAAAGATTTGGTGACAAAATTATTAAACATCTCATCCCTGGGATAGAAATGCTAATTATGTTAATAGTAGAACTTTTGAAGGTAATAATTGGAACAGAAAATAAATTTAGGTGGTCAATTCTAGCAATAGCTAATATCTTCTTGAGACAACTATGTTGATGCTTCTTTTTCACAATCAGCTTCAAATATTAAAGCCCTTTATTTAGAAAATAGAATGGCTTAATTAGAAGACCACAAAGCATTTGATGACTCCAGATTGCTTTACATAATTTGTAGTTAGTTCCACTGTTGATCTTAAGAAAAAATATCAGCCTTAAGTAGGCTGATATTTGAATTCCAAACTCTAGCAATGTATAATTCAAGCACTATCAGAAATATATTTAAAATCACTATTTACAGTGATACCTTGGTACTCAACTGCTTTGAAACTCATCGAATTTGATGCAAAAATTTTGTCCCGGTACTTGTTAGTTGTTTGGTACTCGACGCACAAGCTAAAACTTGTTGACTCATCACATTATTCCTTATGGGGAAAAATTGTTTGATACTTAGCATTTTTGCTGTTCATCACACTTTCCAGAACCAATTAATGACGAGTACCAAGGTACCACTGTACTTGAAAAAAAGGGAGAAACCCCTTCATTACTAACTAAACATCCATGAGAAAACCTGCTTTTGAAAGATGGCATACAAATTTTGAAAATAAATAAAGTAAGCAAAGAAGGATGCACCTAAGCTCTTAATAAGAACAGTTCCTTTCACTAATTTTTGTAGAAGATGCTAGCTGCTGAGAACTGCCAGATTGCCACAGGTTATAAATTAAATAAATACAAATAAATACAATAATCTATATTAAAAGCTGCAACAAGTCCTTAAAGCTGATTCAACAGCCCAATCCTATATTTTCTTTATTGACTCTTAAAGATTAAGCAAATATTCCAGGCTATCAGTATAAGGTGCTAATTGGATGTTTATAAATTAAAAGAAATGGTCATTAGCCAAAGAGACATTGCTGAATAACTAAACAGTTTTATCTGTTCATTCCCAAAATGTTTCCCAATGAAATTATGTAGACTAAGCAATACTTACTACAACACCATTGTTTGTGGTAGTCTCACGGTATGTAAAATTGCAAACAGCCCAAGCTAAGTAATATGTGGACATGAGTGGAGTCTGTGAAAAATGATCCGTAACCCATCCATCTTCTTCAGAAACAGAAGTTTCCACTGGCATATTGGACAAAGATAAATAAGTTGCTTGATGTTTGATGCTGATTTTAAATGTGGCCTTGTAGATAGGCTCATCAAAGCAAGGAAAGGCTTTTCTGGCATGTGTAGGTGAAAACTGCGTAACTGCAAGAAACCTAGAAGGAAAAAAATGGTTTTATTCAGAATTGGATGCAAAAAAAAAAAAGTAAAATATTGCAATGCAAAAGAGGGCCAGTTTGGACTTAGTGGTTAAGAAACTAGGCTAGAAACCAGAAGCCTGTAAATTCTAATCCTGCCTTAGATCAGCTGAGTGACGTTGAACCAGTTGCTCATACTCTCTCTGCCCACAATATCAGACTTGAGTGATAATCGGTCAATTTTTGCCAGTCAACTCCCAATGGAGCAACACTTGGTTGATCTGAAAAAAGGATTAACTTGCAGGAAATTTGCAATAAAAAAAAGAGCAACAGCAAAGTCATTGTGAAGCTTTGTCAATATTTCCCCCTCCCCTTTGGATTAAAGTTATTTGGTTTTGAATGACCTTTTATTGTGTATAACTAGAATTATTATAGCCATATCTGTATTTATAGTTTTTTTTTATAAAAAACACGTTTTCTTGAATTTGAGAAAGTGTTTGAAAGAGCAATAATATGCAACATAAAACCAAAATTACATTTAACACTAGAGAAAATATTTATCTGATAATTCTATCAATATGGTTTTTAAAAGCCCTTGGGGTAACTTACAAAATGCTGCAACCTATAGCAGAATCTTAGACAGGAATAAATCCAGGAAAAATAAAAGCAAGTTAACTATAGTTTACAATTATATTAATGATAGAATTACATTTGGGGAACTCTGTAGGAAAGTAATAATGCACTCTGATTTCATAATGCTGTCTAGTTGCTTTCTTGCCTAAGAATACTTGATGCCTTCAATTCAGTGTTGACTTCTGACAACTGTCTGAACAAGTCCCTGCAGTTTACCTGGCAAGATTTCATTAATGGTTCGCCATTGCCTGCTTCTTAAAACTGAGTGTGTGTGATTGGCCCAAGGTCACCCAGTTGGCTTTGTGGTTAAGACAGGACTAGAACTCATGGTCTCTTGGTTTCTAGCCTGATTCCTTAACCACTATACCAAACTGGTTCTCATAAGAATACTTTGGAAACTGATGTTTTTACAAGCAAAGTTTCAGTAATATTACCAATTTAAGGTATTTGCTAGATGCCAATCTTGCCCCACCAATAATAATTCCCTGATATTTTACTATTTGTAGCATTTATCAAATAGAAATATTGAGAAAAAACTTTGTCAAATATATATATAACCATTGGCTTAATTCAAAGAGCATTATGTACAGTAAATTTGGGGCTAGCTTTTCCCTCTTTATTTGCCCATTAAAAGAAGGACTGAAAACCTCTACTTTTGGTTCTGAATATATTGCAATTCCAAATTACAAAACAAACCAGAAACAAGGATTGTTTTCAGAGCCAGGGTTGTTAACTAAAATAAAGCACAATTTGCTAAGTTGGTTGTAATGGGATATTGCAAATTAGTCAGTCAAATCAATCAACATCGGAATTAAAAATAATCTCATTTTCAAACCTGCAGAAAGAGAAGAGGAACATGGAATCCCATGGCCATACTATAGCATTTTGTTTGTACTTGGCTTTATCTAATTCCACTGGAAAAATACATATTTAATGATGGAAGGGTGGTGAATGTTTAAAAATAATTGAAAATTAATCCCCATTCTATATGTTGACATGCCCACACATTTATTCCTCATATTGTAACAACAGCTAAGACTCTGACTGCTTGTTTTACTGAGTTGAAGGATTTAAAACCTCCATTTTATTTCTGTATAATTTTTGTATTTCTTTTTCATTCAAGAAGAAAAAATTCTGTATAACAGAGCTACAAAGCTGATGGAAGTTTTGAAATTTTGATCAATTTCTTTTAACCATACATTTGCATGAGATTTAGGCAAAACATGATTTTAATTTATATTGGTGTATACATCTGACAATATTTTCTATAGTCTTCAGAGACCAAATATTACTACTATTTTTCAAATAAATGCACATAACTTTCACAAATGAAACAGGTCTCTATTAAAACAACACTTTTAAAAGTTTGATCATTTCTACAATATTTATATTTCTGTAATCATTTCACTGAAAATTCAAGACATGTTCTAAATTATTAGATGTTTAAATAAATACTAAATCCCACTTGTTTTCTTATTAATGCCTCTTCATGTTCCCAGACTACTTTTAAAAAAATTCAAGTTTCTTGTATTTTAATTGAGTAATATTTTCAAGTATTTAGTTCTTCAACTTGGCATAATCTCAAAACCCTCATTAAAAAGAATTATTAAAATTCCTACAATAAAAGCTAAATCATTACACTGACTTTAAAAATTCATTGTGATAAGTTGAAACATACATGATAATTGAAAATATACATTCTAAAATGATTAATGATATAATTATTTCAAATTAAAACCTGTCAAAGCTTACCCACCAAGTGGTTGTTTTATGTAATTCCAAACTGCTGATGCCAGAATATCTGGAGCAAAATTAATTGCAGAACTAAATTTTCAGTCAGAGTGGATGAACTGATGTGGGCATTCTTTAGATCCATAATAAGTATCAGAAGGACCAAATTGAAAAGTTGCTTTTTAAAAATTATTTATAGATGAAACTGATGTTGACCTGGTGATAATTTCTGCCTCATGAAAGATTTGCAAATGCCATTCTTAGCCCTCAAATACTAAATTATATGTGTGAGAGATCAATCATATCTTTGTATTAACTTCACCGAGCATAAATAATTATGTTCTAACACATTGTGCTCTATGTGCTGAATATAAATGAAATGCAGTAAAAGCTTATTTATATATTCTGATATTTGTTGAAAGTAAAGATGAATTAGAGGATTAAAATGTATTCATAGCTAGTGGCCCTTGTGGGGTACTTAATAACATGGTGGTTTTAATATATTAGAAAGCATATCTTGACTTTCAAGTCATTTATTAGAGCAATGCAAATAGAAGTCTGTGATCCTGCATATGCTTTGCTTAAACTTCAGAATTTACACACATATTAGCTGATAACAGGATTATATCCCAAATGTGTAATTATGGGAATGAAAAACTTACAGGATGGCTTTCTTAAATGCAGATGACAGTAATTTGCATGTATTTTAATTCTACCTTTTCTATTAAAAAGGCAGACATATTTCCTAAAACATCTTGCTAGGAATTAGTTTTGAAAAGTAACAAAGCTGTTAAGATTGAAAGAATTGTTTTATTCTAAATACATACAAAATCAGATACCCAGTTCATTTTTAGGACTATCTGTATATGATGTCCCTTAAAATACCTTTATGTCAATGTACAATGTATATATGGTACAATGACAACTAAAATCACTTTTATTGTAGTATTTTGATTTTACTTTAGACCATCAAAGATTAAATTATCTCTATAGAAAAATTAGCATTTTTAGAGTCTCACCAATATTTTAGAAATATTTATGGTATTTGCTGATATAGTCAAGAGATTAGCCCTATCTTCCTTTATCTATCTTTATCATTTTTATGGAAAACTGAGGATTACAAAACTATTGGATCAAATGAACAGATAAAGGAAATATATGTCTATTAAAGTTAATTAAATATAAACAAGTCAAAGGATATACCTGCTTGGGATCCATTATTTATCATTAGGCTATTTCCAAAGAATGTTGACTGATATTTGTATGCTGATTACTAATTTTCTTAACTGCTACATAATCTCATGAAAACTCTGAAATCATTTTAATTATAGGTCATCCTGTTTCCAACTGTTATAGGGTTGCCAAACTTTCAGGCATATTTTTCCACAGAAATGTATTCTAGATCATGATTGCCAAATAAAGTTCTGATATTTCAAAAAGAAAACATTAAACAATCCAATGAGGTCTATAATTCAAAAATACTTTACTTCTCTCTCAGAAAAGTACAAAGTGCTTGATCCTCTCTATGTGAGATTAAGTATTGATCTGTTGACTTAAATAGAGCTGGACCAATTTACAGCAATTTAAAATTTTGTTTTGTGCAATCCTTTGATTACAGAACAATTCTATAACAGTCTACTCAGAAGAAAATGCCACAGTATTCATTGAAGATTATTTGCAGATAAATGGGTAAAAAAATGCAACATAAATGTATAATCAGTAAACAACTGTGTGAATAGATAATATATCAAAAACTATTGGTATTATTTCTTCTATGTGTACATACACTTAGACTTCTTTGTAATTATTATATTACTACATGTGCATTGATTACTTATAATTTTGCCACAACCTTTCAATTACTTCTTTGCACTTGCCATTTTTTTATTTTTAATGTTTTATTGTAATTTCTTGTTTTCATAGTTGTAGCTTCCAGAGTCCACTTCCACAGAGTTTGGTAGCAAGCAAGTTTAATAAATTATTATATAGCTTAGAAAGGTAATTTGCCTCAAATTATATTTCTCTGTGGAGATACATTAGAAAGCATATCATAACTATAACATCATTTATTAAAATAATGAAAATTGAAATCTGTGATCCTGTATATACTTGCTGCATGAAGAATAGAGGTAATATCCTTTCAATGGATCCTTATGCTGAAAAATCTTTTCACACATTTTGAGGAAAGTTATATATACAGAATGTTGGCATAACTAAGGTGAAGGCATTCTCACTTTTTGGATGGCAATGGTTTAAGTAAACTAGTTGCTCAAGAGAAACTCTCAAATTATGAGATGTACAGAATAAGATTAAGGTTGGATTTTCAATGATGTTCAGTATGAAAATAAATTCATTTTATTTTTCTGATAACAAAGTTATTATAAATTTAGTTCTGCTTGCTTTAAGCTAAAGCTTTCTTTAGGGCTGGGCTCTGATCTTTGATCTGCTGAACAAAAAACCTAAACCTGTTCTTAACAGACCTGGTCTATAATGTGGTTGAAAAGGGAAATGAACTATTTAAGAGTGATCTCTTCTTACTATAGCATTAGTGGTCTAAAATCATAAGAAGGAAAGGAGTGATTTTCTCTATTTGAAATTCAGCTTCTGAAACTTCCCCTTCATTGTTTCTGCTCTCCCAGCAAATCCATTTTTACTATCAAGCTGGTCTAAACCACCACCCTTAATTGTAAAATATTTACACAAACTTGCTCTAAAATTCTCAACAGGTTTACTAAAGTCCTTTGCAGCCCAATCAAATGTACAACAAAATATTTTCTCAATATACTGTAGATGGTACTCTAAATCCATCTCAGCAAGAAAAGCTTCTTTACATTCTATAAAACTAAATTCCTTTTATCTCAATGTTTATGCTTGTTGATGTAAACAAATGCATATGGAACAATGTCAAGTTAAAAAGAATTGACTAATTTCTCTTACAGCAACAGTAACCAATTTGCAGCCTTCAGATACTTTTTAATGGCATTCTATCAGTGAGCTGAAAAACCAAAACATTGGGAAGACACCAGGTTGCCTATCCCATCTTGGACCTTATGTTGAGTTGTAGGAAATAGTGGCTAGTCAAATACAGCTCTTACAGATTTGAATAACACTTGCAAATTATTCTGTTAACATCCCAGGGTCAATTACTGTTACAAGCTATGAGTAGTAAAATCCACTTTCCTACCAAGGACACAGTTGGGAAAAAAACCTAATGAAGTACAATGAATTGTTCCCCTTTTTCCTAGGATTGCCACACAGGATTCTGATAGGTTTGCCTTTTTGTGAAATGAAACCAAGAATAAATGCAGGGAGACCCCATTGTGCAGATATAGGTATAGCAGAATAAAATTACTTTGCTATTAGTAATGCTATAGTAAGAAGAGATCTCTCTTAACTGCATTTCAGAATTAAAATATCCTAAAACAAAGAAGTATGATATTCAGCCTTAAAATACTCTATAATATACTTGCATTATTCTGCTTCTTTTATCTGGTTCTCTTTGAACAGGAAAGTCTATACACACTTTAAGCCAGTGAATAAGCTGCAACTGGAAGGACAGTTAAATTCCAAATTTAATTGATCAGATCCTGACTAAGTAAAATCTGAACTTTGCTGGAGGTACAGGACAGAGTTTAAGTAAGGTCAGATGGAAACTTCTGCAGAAGTTTAATTCAAGTATATTTAACTCCAAACATATCCATTTCTGACACTTCAGGAGATGTATTAAAGACGCTTATAAACTCTTTTATGTTCTAAGATAAAATGTTAAACTAAAAAAATAAAGTTTTGGGGGTGCTGGGGAGTTAAACTTTTGGTTAACATGAGTATATATTAACAGAAATGGTAACTTTACGCAGGAATTTTCAGGAAGAACTTGTCATTCCGACTTTACACAATAAAGAAAGGAAGGAGGATAAAGAAAGGGCAAGCATGGAAAGGAGATCGATTCCTACCTTCTTTCTCCGTAGAGGACGTAAGAGCTGCGGAAAAATCCCAATAGCTCGTTCTCGATCGGAGCGTTGTAGAGGATCTTGAGGTTGTAACTTCTCTGTTCCTCTAAGCTCCGATTGAGGACTATCACGAAGACCTGGGTCTGTGGATAAAGGAAGAAGCCGGAGACGTTCAAGGCACCGGCCAGCCGGTCCTCAGCCAAGCGGACTGCTTCGATGTGCATGCGGTGGGCGTGGAGAACGATGTAACGGGTGGCGTTGAGACACTCGACTTGCACGTTGACCTCGCCGCTGAAGGTGAAGTTCTCCATGAAGACGCTCAGCATCAGGTTGTAGTGGAGGGGGCGCAGGTGTCCGGGAAGGCGCAGCTGGGTCCAGGGCTGCTGCTCCCGCCGCCTCGGCCACTCCTCTTCCTCCCCTTCCCCTCTAACAGCTTCCAGCGCCACTGTCTCTTCCCCTGCACTTCCAGGGGTTTCCCCGGCGCTGTTCTGGTTCAAGCGGGCACTTCCTGCTGGGGCTGCGGCGGCAGGTGCCGCCGGGACACTCCGGTTGCCCGCCCTGCCTCCTGGGCCGTCAGACGCGGTGCCGCTGCTGCACTCCTCGATGCGCACGCTGAGCAGCACAGCGATCATGGTGACCACCAGCAGGGCCAGGATGGAGATGGCGAAGCCCATCACCAGGCGCTTGTGCACCGTTATATGTCGCTCGGTGGTGCGGGGTCGAGCGGCCGCCGCGTCTGCCCACTGGCCCGAGAGCCCCCTGCCGCCGTTCCTCAGAGCAGCGTCCTCCTCGATCATCCTGGGCACGAAGGATCAGCTCTTCTGACGCTTCTCGGCCAGGAACATCAAAGTAGCGCCACCCTTGGCTCCTCCCGCAGGGTTGCCACCGTCCCCCGCCGGGGCCAGGAACACATCGGAGAACGCCGAGCGGAACCGGGAGCGGCGGGAAAGACGGGGAAGCACCTAGCAGAGCAAAAGCCCCCCGCTTCTCTTGTTGCCGCCTCCCCGCCTCCTTCTGCCGCAGCCGCTGCGGGTGTCACTTTACGAGGAGCCCTTCGCACTCCCTAGGAGCAGCCCCGGCGGCCGAAGGAAAGCTCCCCGTGCCCCATATGGGAGGAAGGCGGGAGGAGGAGCCGCGGAGAGGGACTGGAGCAGCGAGGGCTTCAGGCGCCGGGCGTTCTCTTCTAGACTGACTGTGAGCCGTTTCCCGGTCAGCACTGGAAGGAGCGGGTCTCGTGAAGGTCCAGCGAAAAGAGCCAAGAGCTCCGGTTGGCCGCGTCCTCACTCTCCACAGGCTACTTATGCGCTCCCTCAAACTCGCCGCGCCACAAACTCTCCTCCCACTCAGCCCCTCTTGACTTAAAGGGTCCGCGGTTTGCTTCGCCGGCGCCCATTTTTGCCTTGACGGCTCAGGCGCTCCCAAGGGAAAGAAGAGTCCGAGGCGAAAGGGATCTTGGCAAGGAAGAGGAAGACGAACCAGGAGCTGACTTTTCAATTCCGCGCAGCTTTGGCGTCTGGGCGCCGGCAGGCACCGTTGTGCACGGCGGCTCTGTAAGCAGAGAGTCTGTAACCTGCGCGTCTCTGTGAGCGCGCGAAGCTTGACTGGGCTGCCTGGGCACCTGGGGGCCCCGCGCTCTGCCACGAGCTTGGAGTCCGTGGATTGGAAACAACCCCCGGACTCCTGAAGAGAACTCGTCGACAGAAGAAGTCGGAGCAGGTCGGTCGTGGCCGCCGCACCTGAATGGCACAACTATATTATTCTGAAAAGGCCTGGCTGAGAGACTTGGGAAAGTCCCAGGAGGCTGAGCAAGGAGGGACAGGTTAGGGGGGGGGGTAGAACGAAATCGGCGCGCGACCGGCCGGCTTGTGTTTAGCTCCTCTCGCACACTACAGGAGACGCGCGCGCACACATCGTGCAGCAACCACCAATAAGGTCTATGGAACCATTCCTGGCACTGACTCTTTTTGAGCGGGCGGGGAGGGGGTGGCACATACCACGGTTTACTTGAAAATGCGTTTGTCGGAAGAGGTACAGAGAGCGAGCAAGGCTTGACGCTGTTGCGACAAGTGGCCTCTTAGGGACAAATCTTGAGCTAGCGGTCATAAATTTGCTCCGTCGCGAGATTTCCCCCCCCTCTTTACACACACACACACACACACGTTCAGTATGCATACACACGCATGCATGTTCAGCATGCATATACATGTATTTATATATGTTCAGCATGCATATACACACACATACATGTTATCTATCATCTATCTGTCTGTCTGTCTATCCTGAACATTTATAAATACATTAGAATGACAGCCTGTTTTATAAGTTAAATCTATAGGATCTGTTCAAAGCAATGCATTTACCCAGGAATTGAATCTTTCCTATGGTCCCTGAGTATTTGTTCACAAGTTTTGTCCTGAATAATCAATATAATGCAATAAGAAATTAGCTCCCATCCTAAGAGGTGAAGAATTCTTCCTTGTATTTACCTTTTAACATGTGAATGTGCTCTTCAGTGCAAACTGACTCAGAAGCAGGCACGCCATGGAGTGTAACTGTGCCAATATCTTTATGCTGCCAGAAACACACTTTGCACTGAGTCAGAATATAAATATATCTTATTAATACAAGTACTTTTCTTGCTATTTAGAGATATTAGAATGAGCAAAGTTAAACCTTAATAGAATATATTATTCCTCAAATATCACCCTAATCCATAACATACCATATTTACCATATTTGGTGAACAAAACATATTAGCAATGTGGTTTATAAACCCAACTTCATGCTTAGCACCTCTGTAAATGGATATTGAAGTCTACTCACCAAAGCTTAAAATAAACAATGGTTTAATATGATGTATGAACCAGCCTACAAATTTAATGTATACAAGACATCTGAAGCACGCCAGACAAGTATCTTAATAATAGTAACAATATTCCTCAATTGACATGTATGTTCCTGATTCTCGTGGTAGTTTGTTTTCAGTGAGTACTTCAAGATTAACATGGAGAACAATCTTGCATATCCTGCTGGAACTCATAAGTGATATCCCAAGTCTATTGTCTTTAATGCTATTTGTAAATGAATAAGCAGGATATAAAATAAATATTCATTGGCGTCCCCAAATATAAAAGCTTAATAACAAAGAACAATATTTAAGGGAACTAGTACTATACCAATGAAATTTTGATGGAAAAAAGGCAACCAAATTACTTCATAGCCCATTATTCTTTTTGTAAGTATTAGACCTGTTTAATTTATATGCAGGAGCTAGCTAAGTGTTTTTAAAGGTGAAAGTGAAGTCTTCAAATTGACCTGTCAGATATGTTTTTAGTCAGATATCTATAACTGAGCAGCTGTCTATGAAATGTGTAAGCAATTCACTACAGCAGCCCCTGCAAATCTGAAATTATGATAAAGATAATTTGTGTCAGAAAGTACTTGTGATTCTAGAGAAATTCATACTTCAGTAGTTCCCTATTAAGCAACCAATGTAGAATCAACCTTATATAATAAATGTACTTTTATTGTGATGGGAAGGAGCTTACATAGTAAATGCCAGTGGTCAGTTATTTTGGTCTAATAACGTGCCTTTAGCTGGATTGAAAAAATGTTTACAAAAGTTTGCAAACCCAAATGTAAAAACCTCCTTCAGTCATGATAAGCTGACATAGGCACTAAACATATATTTCCAAATCCTTAAAAACTAAAAATTAAAGGATAGGAAAAAAGACAAAGAACGTAAGAAAAAATCAAAGTCTGAGTCTGCAGAAGAATTTGTGCATGTTCTAAAATACCTCTCTGGAAAACTGAACCAAAACTGAACCAAGAATGTGTGAAGAAAATGCCTCTATTCTAGTAAATGAAGAAAACGCTTCTTCGTAAAACAAAGCAAAGTTCTCTTTCAAGCATTATAGACACAAGATTCATTTCCAAATTATTTCATCGTTCCTAGGTCTATATTTTAACACTGGCTACATTCCAGTTTCATATTTAGTAAATACATTGTTTTTTATTAATTTTTTGTACTATCCCTTCAATGTACATTATATTTTCAAAGATCTGATGTTATGCTTTCCTATCTGGAGGACCATTTGCAGTCTAAAATAGATGCAGAAACAACAGAGAGATGTCCTCCTACGACATAAATATAAATAAACACAGTATATGAAAGCAAGGGCAAAACAAGTTATTTTCTTATTGTATGTTCATTGGGATACAATAAGGTAAATAGAACAATACTCCAAGGATGGTAAGGAAATAATTAGTTTTGAAAGGTGTGTTAAAATATAAAATCTGAATTGTGACATTCTTGGAGGGAATTCAACACACAGGGATCAGCAAAAGGGAATAGAATTGTTTTACAGAGCAGGCAAACTTTGTACGACTCAGGATAGTGAACCTGGATGGGCCAGGATGAAAGTACAGGCAGGTAAGGAGTAGAGAGCCCATGAAGCTTTGAAGATAAGGACAGAAAGCTTAATGAGGATGGATGATTGAAAGAGGAATGGTTTGAGAGATATGGTCAAGAATTGTAAGTAAAGTGCTATAAGGTTATAAGAATATAGATGAGTCAATAGAAGTACAAAGAGAAGGATACTTCAAAGGATATTCATATTACAGTTATTTGGGATAAATGTATATTTTTTAGTGAAAAATCAATTCTTCAAAAACAAGTGGGTGGACAAAGATGCAAATGTAATTTAAAACATTTATATTCAGATTTTCTGTAGAAACTCTGCAAGACAGTTGCTATCATGTTATTCAGTTGGTTGGGGGGGAATCACCACTTTTCCAATTTCGGCATTATTTTTTAAAAAGGCATCCTAGGAATTCAGAGTTAGGAACGCAAACACAATCTTATGATTCACCACTTTACTACCACTTTGACATTTTATCATTTTTGATAGAGGCAATAGTAACTATAGAGCAACTGAGAGAAATCTGCTGCATCAAATTACGGTAGTATGCCTTTTAACCACACTAATTCAATATTATCAAGCAAACTATTTCCTAGGAAGTATATACTATTAATGTAAATAAATACAATTAGAATACTTCTAATTATGCCTTCCTTATGTGACCTGAGTTGGCCATTATAAGAAAGTATCTGGGGAAGTTCAATCATAATCTGATCCAACAATTCTCTTTCATTAAGGAGGTTTCAACATATACCATTAGAATTATTCTTTTGTGAATTTAAGATTGCAGCGTGCATGGGAGAGGATCAAAACACTATGGGATGATTGCTTTATATTCTGCAAGTCTTAGAGTATTTTATTTACTGTGATAAGTTCATAATTAAATCACTGAACATATTGACCTCTGTGATGCTGCTGGAAGTTAAAGGTCCAACTCTGTTATTTTACTATAGTTTAAAATTCTGGGCCCTTCAATATGTTATATGTGTGTGATTACTTTTGGGAGCTGCAGGGCTTCACATGCTTTAAAACGTCATTCCTCCTGGATAAGATGTTTTAGAACACAGCTGGACTCATTTCAGATAATGTAATTCCCATTTTATGTAAAAATGCAGAAGTAAATTAGACCAGCAACATAAGACTGATTTTCTTTTTGTTAAGATGAAATTATTTTGTTATGGTGAAATTATTTGCCATTTATTTTTTTAAAAAAACTTGATAAAGTAGAATTTTTAACTATATACCATATAGATGGGACAATTCATTTATGGGGATGAACCTATCTCAATTAAGAATTATAACATATATTTTCAGGGATAGATAATTTTAATATTTATGCTCCATTTTTCTGTTTTATGAGTGATTTTGGACATTTTAATATAATTATGTGCCTTTTTCCATGTTAGTTGTGGGAATATCTAAACCTGATGATGATGTCTTTCTCCATGTAGTTGCAGGAAGAGAATAAAGAGTCCCAACTCCTACAACTTTTAAAGGTTCATAACATGCTGCTTACTGCCCATTTCATTTATCTAGTACTGAGTTTTCCCGAAAATAAAACCCAGTCTTATATTTTTTTTTCCTCCAAAAGAGGCATTAGGTCTTATTTTCGGGGAATGTCTTTTCTACTGTCTCACCTCACAGCGGCGGCACCAACAGCCCCATCCAGAAGGAGCCCATGTGGATGCCGCTGGCCCACTTCTTCTGTAGCTGCTCGCTGCCACTCACATGCATCTCCCCCAGCCTCCATTTCACCAGCAGAGGCCTTCAGGAAAGGCCTCTGCAAACCAGAACAGAGCTACGGGATGATGCCTCTGCAAGCCTTTGCCAGCAAAACAGAAGCCAGCGGGCAACACACAGGTCATCCCGGAGCTCTGTTCTGGGCTGTAAACTTCTTCTGGATGGGGCTGTTGGTGCCACCGCCACGAGGCGAGGCAGGTGTTGGGGCATGGGAGGCCTGGCTGCAGTGGTCCTGAGGTAAGCAGGTGTAGGGTGTGTGGGGCAGCTGCACCCACCACCCCACCTGAGCTTGATTTTTATGAGTGAGCCTCGCCCCACCTCGTGCAACCAGACGGTGGGACGGAGTGGGCAGGGCCTTAACTATGGTTTATTTTGGGGAGAAGGTAGGGCTTATATTAGGCACACACATAAAAACCAAGCTAGGGCTTATTTTTGGGATAGGTCTTATTTTCGGGGAAACATGGTAGCTGCTACCATTTATAAAATAATATTTAAGATCTTTTTACTCTACATATAGCTAAATTTATTTTGCCCTAATGGAAAATGACAATATGTGTGTGTGTGCATGCACGTGCATGTATGTGTATGTAGATGTAGATGTATACATGCATGTTTTTAAAAGAGAATTTAAATTCTCTTTTAGATTCTGGACAATTCTGGACAGCCATCTGTCTGAAATGGTATATGGTCTCCTGTTTGAGCAAGGGATTGAACTAGAAGACCTCCAAGGTCCCTTCCAGCTCTATTCTGATTGATTGAAATTAAATAGGACACTGGAACACAGTTATGGCACAATGGAAAACTGATTTAGTGGACAGAAATGTTAGATTAGAAAATAATGTTTTTAAAGTTATAGTGCTTTAGTCATAACACCATTACACTGAAGTCAATGTTTTTAATCTTTCAGGGAAGCTGTATAATCCTGAGTCCACTTTAATTTCACTTGAAAATAAGCCACATTAAGTTCAATGGGATTTTTGTCTAAGCAACCATGTGTAATATTATTCAGGCAATCAAAGATTCCTTACATTCTATTTAAGATAGCTTAGTTGTGTTAACTTTAGTAAAACTTAAAATATATTGAGTAAAAGATCAATTAGATAAAAGCTGAAATATGGATTTGATTTAAGCAAATCATAACAGGATTTCAATACAAGTAATTACTATTTTAAAGAAAATCAGTTTTTAATCCTTATTTCATATTTTACATTATATCTTGCAGCAGGAAAACTATTATGAATTTTATTTTGATCACAGTAAGATCAAAATTCTGAATCAAATATTGATATACAATTTTTTTATTTTTAAAAAGTATTTCGATTAGAGCAAAAATTCACCATATTTTCATCTTTTAGCAATAGAAATTGTTACACTATATAATGTGTCTGACATTAATAGAAGATGCTGGAAATTAACAGTTGATTCATAATATGGTCTTTTTTTAAAATTAGGAAAAATGTCTCTTTTCTCTTTAGTGCCATCTTGTGGGTCAGTAGCAAAAAGAAAGTATGAAGATTTCTTATATATAGTGAGTATATGGTATATTACTGTAATGACTAAAAAAAGTAGAATGAGATTGCAATATTCACTGATTTTTATATAACTTTATTGAGTTTTAGAAAAGTAGAAAGTTAAAAGGTAAACAGAAAAAAAGGATTTAAAGAAAAAAGTCAGAAGAAAAAAGTGAAGATGCAAGAAAGTAAAAGAAGGAAAAATAGAAAAAAATGACTTCAACATTCTTTGGTACAGATATAAGTAAAAATGTATCAAACTCTTACTACAAGAGTACTTTAATATTAACATTCGTCTACATTATTTCCATAATGCCATATAATTCCAATAAATAAATCCCAAAATTATCTTTTCATTTCTTTCAGTTTCTCACAAAAAGGCCAAAAGTGGTTTCTAAGTAGAAATAAAATTTGTCAAAAGCTTTTCTGTCATCAAGGCTGTCAATATCCCATCTCCGCCAACTCCACTAGCCAATTCCACCAGCTTTACTGATTTCATAGAAAAACTCAGCAGAAAAGCATTCATGCCTACCAATAAGCATGAATCTTTTATAACAATTATTATATCTTAGTACCAGTTGATTAAATTGCAAAAGATAATAAGCCATCTTTTATAACCATCGAGTCAGAGCTGAAGAAGCTTCTTGGATAAATATATTACTTAAAGCAAAATACTATTGTAGGAAAACTAGTTTTTCCTCAAATAATTTATCTTAAATGCAATGGTCATTTTAGGATATAGCCAGGGCTTTTTTTGTAAAAAAAAAAAAAAAAAAAAAGGTGCCGGAACTCACATATGTCATACAACCCGCCTTGCCTACCCTACAAGGTTCCATCCAAAAAAGGTGCCGGAACTCCGTTCTGGGCGTTCTATGACAAAAAAAAGCACTGGATATAGCAATGGGATTCTTTAAATTTATATCCGAACTTCCTTTTTGATATGGGATAATTTTAAACTTAGAGTTGTCTCCTTTTCAATTATTTATGAATACACATTGTAAACTGTGAAATAACTGTTTCTGTTCTGTATGACTATTGGTTAAAAGATGTTTTCTTTTGCTGTGCAGGTTACTTTCATGTCTCCATGG
>NW_015386431.1:351987-377407 GCF_001527695.2 Protobothrops mucrosquamatus
ATTTTAATACTGTTACTGCATTTTTCTAAATTCATTTCATGTATAATTACCCACCTTTATTTTTTATAAAGGTCTTTGGTGATATACCTGAAGTCCCCAAAAGTTCTTTGGCTATCACAAGAAAGAAAAAGACATGCTTATGCTCAGACGTTGTCTGAAAACATAATTGGCACAAAACCTTGGATCACAAAATCTGCACTAACTGGTTCTTGATAAAGCAAACAACCAGAAGAAGCTTTTTGTTTGATATAGGTCTCACAGTCTCACAAACTATGTGAAATATATATAAGAAACAATCATTTTAGTGCTTTAGTGAGTCATGAAGGAATCCAAATGTTTATTGTTATCCTAACTGCAACATCTTCTCTACATTTGTTAAACTCACAAAAGATTACACACCACACAGATGCTTCTTATCCATTTTGTGTATTAAGACTAAAAATGTAGAGCAGGCATGTCAAACTCGCGACGTCACGTGATGTCGTGCAACATATCAGGCCGGTTTTGCCATTGCCGGCAATGGGGTTGGAGCGGCTTCCACATGATGTGTCCGGCCCGTGGGCCGGCAGTTTGATAACCCTGATGTAGAGGAAATTTAACCAATAACTAATTAAGAAGGTAAATGTCTTTCCCTTAATCGTGTAATCCTGAATCCTCCATAGTTTCTGCAGTAAAAAAATTGGTCTGTGAAATTATTGGCTAGAGCCTATGAATAAGTTAATAGGATAATATAATTACTATATTATTGGGATTTCTAGATCCAGAGTGTCTAAGAACTCATAATACTAGGCCATACAATACTTTGTTAATGTTTGGTTGGCATTAAATATAATAGAATTGTAAGCATGTCATTATCCTTAGAATATCACAGCAAGAGAGCAATGGCAAGTAATATTGGTATCATTTACTTCTGTTGTAAGAAGCTGATATAGTCACTAGGATACTATATTTTTTTAAAAATTACCTCTTTATTATTTTCATTACCATTGTGGAGGGTGAAATCCCATTGTCCCCTCTTCTGCTATTCCTTAAAAAAATAAGAACAATCAGAATACATTTTTAATGACTTCCGGTTCTGGATCGCAGCGCTTGCAGCTGTGTGAGGAGACTGCTCCCCTCCCCAGCTGAGTTTCCGCTGCGGGTAGACCCTTAATCGGGTCGAAAAGCTGCCTTGGAGAGGTGGCTACCTCTGAGGAGGTCCTCGTCGTCTGTGGGAGAGCGGCAGCTGCTTCCACGGCCCGAGATTGCTCCTTTGGGCCGACAGTGGAAAGACCGGCCACTAAAATGGCCGTTCACCTTGCCGCTGTAACCAGAAGTCAGAAGAACATCTAATCTCAGGAACCACCGTGGCTGAGCCGGGTGAGACTTTTTTCCTCCCTCTCTTGGTTTTCCTTTTTCTTTTGTGCCTGTAAAAAGCACCTTTGAAATTATTTCCCTGCTCTAAGAAGGCGGCATTTGTGAGTGTGGGAAAAAGAAGCTTAAATGGACTGAATTAATTTAAAGTGATTTTTTTTCTATTTTTTTATTCACTTTGGGGTCTTGGACAATTTTTTTTTTAATATTGAATCTGCTATTGGATTTGAATTCTCCTTTTTTTCTTTGTTTCCTGATCTTGTTTATGAGATTCCTGGTCTCTGGGAGAAGATTTTACATTGTACTGAGGACACCTTGTGGAAAAAGTTAAAATTGCAACTCTCTCTTTTTTATGACGGTGAGACTGACTTTGACCTTCAGATTACCGTAAAAGGAAAAATACAAAGAAAATTAACAGCTGTACTGGTGGGGGTGGATACTGATTAAATGTTCCTTGAACACAGCCTCTACTAAATGATACAGACTGTTCCTAATTATTTTTGAAATGGAGCAACCCTATGTTCAACTTGACTATAAGCTCATACTGGAAAAACTTTATGAAGCTACTGATGAAATATGTTTGCAAATAAAAGAATTTACTATGGAAATAAAAAACAGAAAGCCTGCTTTGAACTTACAAATTGACCCTCAGACTTTATTTGAGCATTCTAAAGACCAAAAAACAACAGAAGCGCGATTAACCAAGGGTGAAGAAGATTCTACTTTATTTCACATGTATGCTGATGAGATCTCCGAGGAACCAAAAAGGACTGTAATTAAACCATCTACAACTCTAAAACCAACAGAAATGGACAGACAAGCTCAACGAACTGAGAATTATGGTAATTTGGATAAGCAACTATTATCTACAAAGTTGGACATAACTGAGCCTGCTATTCAACAGTTTCAAACGTGGAGATTTGACTCTTTAAAACAATAAGGGATTACTTACAAAGGAACTAGGTTTCTAAAACAGAAAAGAGGATGTTTCTGTTTGATACAAAGGACACCACAAGGCATAAAAAGTGACTTGTTCATTGATATAGAGGCGTTGTTATGGAAACCTGTTTGGCATAAAAGGAAAGCTAGAATAAGATTTAAGAGTGTGACTTAAGGCTTTATGTAATGGGTTTAAAAGGCTTATTAGATATGGACTGATTTATGGCTTAAGACAGTTAAATAAGATGTTAGATTGTTTAAAAATTAATTAAAGGTTTGAATTTTATAAGAGGTTTATGTATTAATATGTTTTGGATATAGTAATTTTGGGAGGAGGTTAAAGGAATTTGATATTGATAGATTATAAAATAGAATAGAAATAGTAAGGTATTTTTCTTTTTTCTTGGTTTTGTCTTTGTTTCTTATTTTTTCTTTTTTTTTCTTTTCTGTTTTGAACTATTTTTTTTTTTATTAGAAATGATAGCTACTTTGTAATGCAAGAAGAATAAGATAAAAGAAGAAATGATACGAATAAATGTTTATTGAATATGTTAAGGAAAAAGGCAATGGGGAGACACCCGAAGTGTTAATTATGCATTTAGATTAGAAATATGGAATATAGCATTTGAAATAGTTAAGCTCAACACAGGATTTGGATTTGTGGATTTATTTTGATGAAAGGTTATTGAGGATTGTTATGACTGACTTAGTTGTATTGAAATATATTAATTTGAATATAATATGCTATTAGAGGGAAAAGAGAGGGGGTTTTTAACGATTTAATCTGAACTTTATGAATATGACTTTGTTTGTGGACAATTGATTGCCCTGCCCCCACATTGATTCTTAAGCACTTGTTTGTAAAATGAAAAAAAACCCAATAAAATTTGTTTTTTTAAAAAAAGAATACATTTTTTAACTACTAACACTAAACTAACAACAAAGGTAACCATAATGGATGCCATTAATTATTTTAAACAAAGTATCAAACCAAAATTTTATAAACTGTTTTCCATATATAAAAACATATAGATCCTTTTGTACAAAATTTGTACCGCCCCAGTTTGCTTTATAGAATTTATATTAAATGCCCTGAAAGTTAATTATGATTTCTTTTTAAGCACAAATATTTATTTACCCAGTTTGCCTTTCCAAATTGATTCCTAGAGTATATATTGTCCCAAAGTGAATTATGAGATATGCTTGTGTAATTACTCCATCATAAATATTGTAGCTAAAAAAGTCATGTTATACTTTATTGCAGACATAATATCACTTCTTGAACCAAAAGGCAGCTGTACATAAAGCTGGTGTGACATGTGGAGCCCTCACTTATACCTATATGCAAATGTTATGACCAGAGTTGCATACATTTTGCATTCTTTCTTTAATCAAGCAAAACTTCCTGCCAGATGGAAGCAAAGTGGACTGTGATAAAAAGAGACAGATGTGAACAATCTCCTTAAGTTTAAACCTAAATTGGATAACTCTTAAAATTTCTCTAGACTGCTGAATATTAATTACAAATTTCAGTGGGAGGGCAAGCCTGGAAAGAAATAGTCCAGATTGTTTAGCAATGTGATCCGCATGGATAATTAAATGTCTGAACACAAAAAGAACATAATCAGAAGTAGCCAAATGTCAGTACCACTCTCCCTCTTCCCTACTTTCAGGTGAAGTTCCTGAAAATTGTTGAAATTTCTGAGTAAAGGATCATACTTAAGAGATCGTCATCTTAAAAGATCATTCCTTGCAAAATGTGTATGTTCTGCTGAAAGGAGGTAATATTTTAAAGCCCAAATAACATTAATATAGAGTACAGCTTTATCTAGGCTGGGTTAAAACTTTTGTGTGTCATTGCTGATACTGACATTTTGGAAAGCCAGATCCAATAAGTCTAGAGTAGGAAATCTGAATCCACATAGTGAGGTGTCAAACCTTTTGTCTCATCTTCATTTAGAGCTTTATTCTTTAGGTGTGTAAAACAATTACCCTACCCCCCCCAAAAAAAATTATTTAAACTTCCATTAATCTTTGTTTTTATATTATACTAAGCACATAACAGGCTAGAGTTTGGATTTGCTTATGCTAAATAGGGCAGACGAGTTGGTGCTCCATGCAGGCAGTCAGACTTCCTGCCAGCTCTGAACCTTCTCAGTTGTGGCGCCTGTTTATGAGGCAACTCTGGGGAAGGGAGGGAATCTTCGGTAACACTGCAGGAAGAGTCGCTAGTCTTTCTTTTTAGTGTGAAGCCAGCTCGCTCTCCTGTAGTGCATCTTGGGAAGCACGCGAGCAGAGCTGGTAAATTGGCAGCCAAACTACTACTCTGCAATAACATCGTGGTCTCCTGGCTAATGTAAGAATGCCATACACTAATAATAATAATAATATGCTAACTACACTTGGAATGAGCAGCACATGCATACATAAGTACATACATAAAGCAAGCAAGCAGCTGGGATGGTTTACAGTACCATATCTGATGAATGTATACACCTTTTTTCAAGTATGTATCAGACTGTTATTTAAAAAGCCCATTCTTCCTTTTTTGACACACATTACCCTGAGGATGTCTCTGCTTCACCATCCACAATTTCTTTTCCTGACTTTCTTCCACTCCAATCCAGAACTGCTCCATTTGTTCCATAGGATGCATGCTTGTGCTCTCTCTCTCTCTCTCTCTCTCTCTCTCTCTCACACGCACACACACACACACACACACACACACACACATTCTGGCCTAGTGAGGAGACTATATATTGAATGAACAAATAACCAATTAAAAAAGGATGGCACTTCAATTGCATGTATGTGGTTACTATCTCAGCTTCTTTCTTCCCCTTCTTCCTGCAAACACCCTTGGATTGAAATATTAATGATCCATAACTTTTTTTCCCCTAAAACTAATTTATGCCATGTTTGCCATTCATTTTCCATGGTTATGCTCCTATAACCATTTGGAACAAAAATGGCTAGGGAACAAGTAAATGGATCTTTAAAGATAATATAATGGAATGTATAATAGAAGTCATTTCTAAGGGGACAGAAGACTTAAGACTTTCTGGGGATTTCAGAAATTTTTGGAGCATGATTCTGTTTACTGAAATTGATTTAAAGTAATCCAGTTACATGATAAATCATGGTATTTGCTCTCTCTTGTTTCGCAAGTCTGTGTGCCTAGATTTTCAATTGCTTTCCATATATATATCTTAAGAAGTATATACAGAGAAGTATACTCAGCTGTGAAGTTATAATCACAGAACACACTTGTTCCAAAGTAGGATTAGACAACCTAGTACACTTTACCAGTTTCCATCAGCCCTTGTCAGTTTTATAGCCAATGTGGGTTTCTTGTGTTAGTTGAACTGTCAGGTAGATCAGACTATGAAATCAACTCCATCAGAAGGCTAAAACTACTGTGATTTTATTGAGATTATGCAATTATAGAATCTTGGAAATCTGCAAGATTTCTGCCTCCTCCTTCTTACAGTTTAGTAAATAGGGAGGTTCTGATCCACTTCTGAATGTTTTCCAAACCTTCTAGACATACAAAAATGTTTTAGCCCCTTTTGCCTAGGCAACCATTTCTGCATGTTTTCATCAATGTCATTTTCCTTACTCATTTCGTGAACCTTGCTTACCTAATAAGGCTTGGTGAATTTCAGCATATCCTGTGTCTATATTCTTTAAAAAGCCTTATCTCTTGTGGCCAACTACCAAGCCTCATTTTGCAAGAGCAGCTGGAAATGGAGTATGAAATGAAGATCTTAGGAACCATGTAGATAAATATGAGAAAAGATGTTTTAGGCAATCTGGCTGTATGACACTTAAGCCTTAAAAAATAAAATCAGCTCTTTGAATTGAGTTCAAAACAGTCAGCCAGTACAGATTGCAAAGTGTTGCATAGGACAATTATAACCACTATTCTCTGTAGTACAGCTGTTCTCTTTGGAACTAACTGCACTTTCCAAAAACATTTTCAGAGGCAGTTATAAAGCACTGCAAAAATGCCAGAGTGTAAATAATAACTGCAAGATTCTGCTGTCCTTCCCATTGGTCTGTCAATCTTATTCTACAGACTGACTAGTTTATTTCATGACTTTGTTTTCATCCCAATTCCTTGGCTGAAACACAGCTCTGACAATTACCAAACTTGTCTAAACATACATACCGGTAATATATATTAAAGTAGCATATATTGAGAACACTATATGTATGTAAGAGCAGTCACAATAATATTAAGTTTCCACTTCACACAACTGCACTACTGAAACCAGAGTCAATAACTTACTTAGAGATGAATTCCTAATAACCAGTCAATTATATGATACAGTAAACTGGAAAGTGCCTCAAACCAGTTTTAGACAGGTTCGAAGGAAGTGAGGTAAGCTAGTACTCAAAAGACCTTGGTATACTTGAGATGTAATCTATACATGCAGATGACCTAATGACACAGAACTATGCATGATTAGGAATAATGCAATGAAGCTAATGTATGTTACATAAAGCTTTCTATAAAGCTGGAGAATTTGGGGAACTTTAGCTTTATCATGAAAGAGTTTTTGTTCCATGCATAAGAAGTAAAAGAAGTGAAGCTTCAGCTATTCTCACTCTGGCTGCCTTATTTTACCACTGTGGAAGAATCAATCCATGTCAGGTGGCCACTTCCATACAAATGATCCAATACCATGTTGGTAATGCAATTAACATGGCTACCTCTCAAGTCAATATTACCCTGTGAATAAAGAGAAAAATAAATCCTTTCAACAGTAGGCAAGCATACAATTCTGTGAATTCAGTAACCGATAGCTACTAATTTTCTTTTTTGTCTTCTAGGCAGAAAATCAAAACCATTTAAACAAAAGAATGAGTTTTAAAATCAATGTAAATTGATAAGGTGCAAACATTCTTGGTAGTAGCATGTGGGTATATACACAACATCTGTTCTTATTTTGTAGATATCATGGAATTTAATGGATCACTATAAGACCTGATTGTAGATTTCTTCCCATCATTAAGTTATACTTTTCAATTTTTTGATAGTTAAATTTTAAGAATTAGATTAAATACATTTTTTCACATTGTAGTCAAATGTGTACAAAGCATACTTTATTAACTAAATAAGACTAACTGAAATAAATATTTTTAAGATGGAAAAATTAGTCAGTTCACTTTGCATTTCACACACACACACACACACACACACACACGACCAGTGTTTCTCAACCTTGGCAACTTTAAGATGTGTGGAC
Source organism: Protobothrops mucrosquamatus (assembly GCF_001527695.2). Lineage (NCBI taxonomy): Eukaryota > Metazoa > Chordata > Lepidosauria > Squamata > Viperidae > Protobothrops > Protobothrops mucrosquamatus. The sequence goes on from NW_015386431.1 coordinate 359,532, forward strand.
TTCAAATCCCAGAATTCCCTAGCCAGCCAAAATTCTGGTAGTTGAAGTCCATACATCTTAAAGTTTCCAGGATTGAGAAACACTGCATTAGACAAGCTGGTATATTGTTATGTAATACAACAACAAAAAATGTCTATAACCAAAAAATCACTGGGGATCTCAAAAGTGACCATCCTTAAGACAAGTGATTACAAGTAGTTTTTTCAACACAAACCTGAGTTAATATCATTTAGGGATGAAATTAAGAAAGGGTTTTTTATTGTATGTGTTTAAACAATTCCAGGATAGCTACATCACATATATTTGTTAATTATCAACAGGATATTCTGTCTCTCATTTTTCCTTTCATCATTTATACCTTTAATTCTCTCTTCCTCCTTTGCTACAGCACTAGAAATGTATATCTGATCAAAGAAGATTATGGTCCACAAAAGCTTCTACAGTAATACATTTCACACTTTTTAAGGGACCACAGGATTGAGTTGTTTGGGGGTTTTTTTGTTTGTTTTTAATTTTTGATAAAAAAAGTATATCAGTATAAAGAGTATTTAGCTTGTATGTGAATTTGCTATGTTGTAAAATATCCGATGAAGGGAAAATACAGCATTGTATTTATACAGGGAAAGCTACCTGCCTTTTTTCCCATTGAAAGCAATGGTATTACCAGAAGAAAAAAATTGAGTAGCTGGATCGCACAGTTTCACCAAGTGCAAGAGAAAATGTGTATATGTGGAGCACCAAAAATAAAACATATTGTACTTGTCTTATTTAACAGCCAACTATATGTCCCAGCAAGAGCCCTGTATTTACAGACATTACTTGGCAGAACCATACATTGGGAATGCAATTAAAAAAATCTCTTATTTTCTTCAGGGCAAAAAAAAAAATACCTACATGTGCTTAATAGAACTATTAAACTTATAGTCAGGGCTATAGTTAGGAGAACACATTTTATAGAACAAACTGAGGTAGCATGTGATGCTTTCAGCTCAATGCACACAGTTTTGTATTTTTGTTCTCATTTATACTTTTGTTTTCTAGTTTACCTTACTATATCTCACTCAGTTTAATCTTTTAATTTTTTCTTACTCTATTTTATCTTGTATTACTTCATTTTATCTTACTTTATTGTTTTGAAGCTGATATTCATTGTCTTTTAATATGCTCAGTTGACTAATCAATAAAATTACTATCCTAAATTCAGTATAAACTCAGCTATTGTGATTTGGATCCAGTTCAGATGGCCTCACCTGCCTGTTTCAATATTGTCCCTCCAGACTTGTAGAGGAAATGAGGGGAAGGGCAATGTGCCTTTGAATCAGTGTTGATTCTGACAATTGTCTGGACTAACCCATGCAGTTATCTTAACAAGTTGTTGACAAGTGGCTTGACATCACTTGCGTCCTAAGGTTGGCTATGATCACCCAGCTGGTTTCATGCCTAAGGCTATACTAGAACTCATAGTTTCCTATTTTCTAGTCTGATGCCTTAACCATGACATCAAACTGACTTCTACAGACTTGCAGTAACCTTCACAGATTTCAGAAGGTAATAGCCTCTTCCAGTGCCAGCAGGGAATTTCTGTATGCAAAGACTTTGTTCCAGTGCTGAACAGCCATTCAATATTCTGTGAACTAATTTCTCAAGTGAATTGCAATATTATCAAGAATCCAATGGATACCCTGCTCAGTTTTCTTCAACAGAGTAGTAGTAAAAGGAAACTGAGACAACTATCATTTATTTTACTCTCACCTTAATTGAATTTTTCCACTTATTTTTCTTCCAAATGAGCCTTTTATGATTTGGGGAACATGATAAGCTAGTCTTTCAACCTTCTTAAAACCAAGAAAACCAATCTGGTATTCTCTTCATAACCTATATACAAAAGCAGTGGGCATCAGAGAATAATAGGTAGTGTTTTGTTGCTGTTTTTTTCACTATGTTAAAGAATGATATACTTTTCCAATTCATCTGTGGTGAATGTCAGAAAATGACAGCAATATTTGTATTTTGCCTCATGTAAAGTGAACAATTATGGCTCACTGGATGATTTATTTCTTTTTCCTCTACTGACTCTGATCTTGCTGTGCTAGTATAGTTTTAAAATATAGCTATACAGAAACCAGCTGTTTGACTTTCAGGAAATATTAACTTGATTTTGACCCAAGTTATAAACCCTGTTTTATATTTTCACAGAACAGAAAGAATAAGTGACAAATCTGTGGTCTTGAGTATAGCACAACCTAAAGCAGTTAGTATATTGACCTCATGATGAGAAGTCTGAATAGTCAAATTATTCTCTTATTTTCTCAAAATGCTTCTCCCACATAATTTTTTAAAGGATGAGGGAAGCCTAGATTCCATGGTATCTTCCACCATAGAAGCCCACTTGGTGACTTTAGGCTGATCATTTTCTATTAACCCAATCTACCTCCAAAGTTTGTTTTTGTGGAAAAAAATTGCAGATGGGAGAAGTTTCCTGTGAGGAATGAGTGTGTGAGTAGATGGCAGAAACTGACTTTTTTTGGTAATTTGCAAACAGCTGGAATTCCACTGTGCTCAGAGGCATTACTGTAGCCTTTTATGGACTTAAGGTTCAACCAAACCTCATCTTTTTAATCACTTTAGAATTTATTTATTTTTCTTTTAATGCTTGCTCAAGGTTGAAAATGAGACCTAGCATCAAGCTAGGAGACCATGACTTCTAGTCCTGTTTTAGGCACAGAGCCAGCCAGCTGACTTGGGCAAATCATTTTCTCTCAGCCCTAGAAAGGAAACAATGGCAAATTACTTCTGAAAAACCTTGCCAAGAAAATTACAGGCTCTTTCCAGGAAGTCCAAGAGTTTAATGTGGTTGAATGGAAGGAAAAGAAAAGATTGAAAGCCTTCAGAACTGAAAGTCTGGTTTGCTAAGTGAGTTCTTCAATCCAATAAGAAAGAAAATTATAAGTTTAAAATTTTCTAAGGATTTTTTGGAGGGGGCAGGGTTATACAGCAAAAGGGTGATTGCAGTATTAATTTTGGAAAGTTTTAAATAGATTAAGGGCTTCTGGTGGAATCCAGTTAAAGAAATATTTTAAGTTAATTAAAATGTTCTTTTCTCACAGGAAATGCCTTTGTTTATAACAAAATAACTCATAAGATGAGTTTGAAGGTTGGATACTAGGGGTACATGAAGGAAATAAATGATTTCTACTTTAAAGCAAATTATTGACAATTGAGCTAAATATGTAATTATAAAGTTATCTGTTACTATTGGAAGATAATATTTATGGGGAACAAGTTCTTTAAAAAAAACCCTGAAACTTATTTGATTAAAACTTCAATCAAATCATTGAAACATATTTGCTGATTAAGATAGGATAATAAAAAGATATGATTGTAGAGAATGTGTGATATATGGAATGTTTTTATTTTTTTTTCTTTTAAGAGATTGTGATAAATTGTTAATGTTGATTATTTGCTGGGGAGGCAAGGCGGGGATTTCTTCTTTTTTCTTCTTTCCTTTTTTTCTGCATTTTTTATTTTTTATTCATATTATACCCTTTTATAATACAGACTGTATTAATTTTACTTGTATAATATAATCTTTAATAAAATTATTAGTAAAAGGAAAAAGGAAAATTGCAGGGTGAATTGTGTTGTATGAGGCTTTGAACTACTGGAAAAAGATGATAATCATTAGTAAAATGGGTTCCTATGACATCAGAAATGGACCCTTTTCCTTGACTGGTGAAGCACTAATTTCCCTAAAAGGCTACTTTACATTTACAAAAAGAAGAGAGAAAATGAAGAAAAAAGTAACAAAGCTATTTGTTTAATTGTATTCCACCAGGGAATCCAAATTATCTCTTTCCATATTTTTCTACAGTTAATGTGTATTGAAAGCCAAGATTTTATGAAGGTTGTTCAATTAGACTGACTGCCTTTATTTTATCAGAATTCTGTGTGTAATTCCTTTCTTTTTGCTGTATTCACCTATTCCAATAGAAGTCTATTTTATTGAAAAAGACTCCATTGCTTTAATAGTAGAATTTCTCATTAAAAGCTTCAAGGCTGCATGGTTACACTGATGACCGATGGATCCTATTTTCCCAAGCCAACAATGCAGATTTTCACCTTATTTTCTATTTTATGTAGTGTTGGGTTTAAAGGGCAGATCTTTGAAAGAATGGCTCAGAATTGTCCAGCTAGACAGACTAGATTCCATCTGCAGATCCAGCTTGACTATTGGCAACCTACTGTAATTAGCTTTTCCTAGAGAGTCATTAGAAGTGGGACATCTTAGTTTAACATCTTAGTCAGATGTTAAACTAATCCTTAATCAGGGGTTGGAAGCAAAAAACTTTTAGTCTGGGCCACTATCAGATACAATCCTTACACTATGTATTGGGGAGCCAGTCAGGATAAAAAATTCCTACAAAGCAGTGTGTTTAATGATTCCCATTTCATCCAATATGACAGAGTTTCCACAGTCTTAGAAATTACAACTTCTCACAATTCACTCAAACGCTAATAAATCAAGAGTATAAGAGCCAGAATTAAAGTATGAGGGTCAGAAGTAAATAATAAAATATCTTCAGTTTATAATCCATCTATTTTAACAAACAATAAAGATTCTAAATAAATATAAAACATTAAAGGGAAAATGATATCTGTTCTAATACACATAGAATAAAAAAGGGAGATGAGGACTTCTGGTTTTTGCGCCATAGCGCATGGCTGCGGGATTGTGAAGCTTCACATCCCACATCTGTTTTTGTCCTGCCAGGGGACCCTAAATGGGTCTGAAGTTGCTCCGGAGAGGTGGCAAAGGAAGAGGGGCACCCCGTTGATCACGGAACAACGGTGGCCATTCCATTTCAATCCAGGGAAAGCCCTCTGACCTGACAGGAGAAAGGCTAGCCACATGCCAGCATCTAGCCCAAGTTACCTGCAGCCGAAGTCCAAGAGCACTAGCCAGAACAACAGTGAACAGCGTGCTTGGAATTGGTGAGAGTATTTGATCATCTCTCCTTTATTTTGCAACTAAGTCCCTGGGAAAGATTCCCAAAGCAAGAAAACCTCCAAAAGTGAGGAGAGGGGACTACATTCTCATTCCCCCATAGACGGAAGCGGCAAATTAACCTTTAAGGAGAAAAGAAACGTATTGAAATTAAATTTAAAATACTACAATCTGACCAAACCTAGAAACTAAAACAAACTGCTAAGATTATATGCTAAAGGATTTTGATGAAATTATATATATAAAAAATAATAAGAATAATTTCTTTTCTGAAAGAGCTGGAAAACAAATATTTGCTGACATCTAGTGGACAATTAGGACATAGCACATTAAAGACAATGCCCAGAAACAAACAAAAATCTGTTCTCATGAACTCTAATAACCTTTAAGAAGATAGTTGCTAGGGAACAAAGAAGAGATTGTACACTGGGCCAGCTATAAGATTGGAAAGTGTCTGAAGGAAAAGAAATATTTGATTGTGGTCTAAATTTATGAACTGTTTACAGAAAAAGAAAAAGTTTGATTTATGACTAATCTTTGAGAGGGGACGTTACAGAAAGGATTTAAGGTGGCTAAATATATTGAACTGTAATTCTGACTGGTTGACAGTTGACCCCTGAAAGAAAGAATTGTTATAACAACATTGATTTTATTGAAACCTTGACAATTGAAAATACAGCGGATTATAAAAATTATATATAAAAACAAGAACTATACAAAATTGGACTGTTTGGAATTTGAGTTTTGGCTGGCTTGACAAGGCTAATTACAGAGTCTATGGCACTTATGACGGATTACTCGAAAGGGGGAGACAACATGGATATGACATATTTATCAAAAAAATGATTAAAAAACCACACTTAATATCTGCTCCTGAAGGACTCAGCCTGAAAGATCAAAGACCTCTGGAAGCAACATTCCAAGATAAGACAAATACTTTCCAAGAGGAAATTTATGCAATGCTATGACAGATACAAATCACAATAGCTTTAAACCACTAGGAAATTAAACACAACTTTGATAACATAAATGAATACACTTCTAAATTAAATTTACAATAAAAAAACATCCAAAGAATGATGGTAAAGAATGAACAAACAAATCAGAAAACAGAAGGTAAACTAGAAAAAATGACTTAATTGGCGAAGCTACAAATGAAGGGAATTATAACTTAATGCAAACAAGAAAAAATTTACAAGATTTGGATATAAAAATAAATATGGAAAAGATACCTTATGCATTAGAACATCAAAATAAACCTGACAAGAAAGAAGACTTAACAAAATGGATACTACTAGGAGAATCACTGTTTGGAAGACAAAAAGCATACATCTTATGCACTATGTATCCTCTACTCCCAACAACAAGTACAAAAATACAAGAACTGTTTGACAAGTCAAAAATATTAATTTGGAAATTATTTGGCAAAGGAAGAAAGCCGGAGACATGCTTAAGAGACTTGACTTGCCCTACCAGATGGAATATTATACGAGCAAACACTTGTATGAATATGGCTAAATAAACAAATAACTTTGGCTATAAAGGGGCTTTAGAATAAGTGGGATAAGAGATATAAGTAATATAGTATTTTTGATAAGATACAAAATGTAAAAATACTGGGATGATGTAAGTGAATGAAAAGTTTGAATTTTAAAGATAAAGTTTGAAAAGATTTAGGATTAAGGAATGATTGAAATATTGAGGGTAAATTAGGCTTAATAAGAACTTTCATAAAAAGGATATATAGTGATTTAACAAAATATTTTTTGCAAATAGAAGTGAAATATAAATTGTTTAGAAAAGATGTTATAGGTAGATGTTATGATACATAAGTAGTATAGTATTTCTATAATATATAAAATATGAAAATACTGGGATGATGTATTTAAATGGAAAATTTGGATATTTAGATGTTAATTACTGGGGAAATTATGATTGATAAGAATTGTTTGAATATTAAGGAGAAACAGAGTTTAAACCAGATTTATGAAAATAAGATATATGGTGAATCAATAAAATGATTTTTACGAAGATAACATAAGTTGATAAGGAAAAATGCTATATATGGATGCTATTATTGTTGGTAGAAATATCGAAGAAAAAGCTTATATTTAATCATTTATATATGGAAAATATCAAATATCAAAAATGTATTTGTTTAATGTTGAAGAAGGAGAATACTACTGGGAGAAGAGAAGATCAAGGAAATATATTATTAATTGATATACAAATTATGGAAATATAAAAATTATTATTGACTGTTAATTATTGGCTGCATATTTTTCCCCAAAAATTTATGAACCAAGACAACATGCTGTACATCAGGCACTAAGATTGTTATTGTAAAAAATAAATAAAACTTTTATGAAAAAGGGAGATGAAAAAAGACCATTGACTTTCATCTTATATTCGGGGACTGCATATTTCATTTTGTGGACGTATTTTATAAATCCTTTGGGAAATCCACATTTGGTCAAGATGAGATACATATAAACTTTATTAACAGCTTTTTCTGCATCAAGCAATAGAATTGTAGTGTCATCTTTTCTGTTTATGTTCAAATCAATCTAATCTAATTCCAACCAAATATTATCTGATCCATAATAAAACCCAATAAAGTAGAATGTTGTTACATGTGATATTTTTTACATGGAATAATAAATATTTGCTGATTTCTTTAAATGCTCCAGAAATGTTAATTGATGCAGAACCCAGTGACCCAATATTGCTGAGAGTAAGGTAGCAGATTTATGTGAGATCAATACTTTGTAGCTGCAGTAATTGCTGATGTGTTGCCCAGCCAATGTAAAATGACTTTTTAAAAAAAGATTTGAAATCAGGTTACTTGGAGGGCAGTTTTTATGCCCACTAACCTGCCCAGACTTTGAAATCTGCAAGGAAATCTCTTTTGCTAGATCTGGTAGAACAGGCTATTTTATAATGTGGCTGCATATCTTGGAAAAAATAATAGTTACTGTAGTTTATCAAGATTCCTAACTGTAGACTTTCAGGAGAGTCCTTGAAAGTCACTCAGTTTCAGCACCCTTCTCCTGAGCTACTTTTTGTACGTTAGTTTTCTAGGAGGTGAGTTGCTTGTTTTATTTATTGAGATTGGTTTTTCTTCATATTTTTTCATTGTTCTTAACATTATTCTAACCAATAAATATCTTGAAGAAAATTTTCTTTCTAAAAAATCAGTCTTAAAGTATTTATGTTTGTACTGTATGTTCAAATCAGTGTTGACTCCTGGAGACTGCCTGGACTAGCCCTTGCATATAAATTAAATAAATAGAAATAAATAGAAAATAGAATCTTGGCAAGATTTCAAAAGTGGTTTGCCATTGTCTCCTACTTAGATGTGAGAGGATGTTACTGGCCCAAGTTCACCCAGTTGGCTTTGTGCTTAAGGTGGGATTAGAACTCCTTAACTATACCAAACTGTCTCTGCTAAATACATTTACATTAAACAAAAATATTTTTTTCTTATCACTCCCCATTATAGGGACCACCTCTTCCTGACCATATCAGCCCACCCCATTAGATTTGGCAGAGAAGCCATGTTGCAGATACCATCAGCTAGGAATGTACATTTTGTGAGTCTCAGGAGATGCACTTTCTCTGCCAAGCTCCTGCCTTTTGGAACATTCTTCCCACCCCACTCCACTCCCACTTAGATTAGCTCCACCCTTTCGGCATTCTGAAAGTTCCTCAAGACCAGCGGCTCCCAGGAAAGTGGACATATGCTCAGATGGTTCCATTGCTAGATGCCTATTCTTATCTTACCTTTGCCAAGGGTTTGCTTATTTGTTTTTGTAATATTTATTCTTTAATCTGGATTTTATATATTTTATATTTCCTGGTTTTTTGTTTTTTTTGTTTCTTGTTATTTGATTGTTTTGTGAGATGGGCATATAAAAATTTAATTAATAAATAATTCATAATAAATATGAATAGGTATAGACAGGAGAGACAGGAAGACACACTCAAATTCTTAGACATTACTTCACTGCTCTGTGCATTAAACAAATTAACATTAACCACAAGAACACCACAAATAGGATGAAAGAAAATTCATTACTGATGACCAGGAATGGATGGCAAGCACATTGAAAATAACATTGAAATATAAAATGGAAGATGAGGTTGTCAAAGACACAATGATTAGATGGGCAAAAAATTTCGGATATAATATAGAATTGGAGAAATGGGAAAAAATATGGAAAATAAATACAAAAATGACTATGTCAGCGGCATTCAAGGAAAACCAGTTGAAGATGTTTTACAGATGGCATCTTCCACCAGCAAAGCTTTCTAAGATGTTCCAGANATGTGTATATAATAATGTATGAAGGAAGAAAAATGCAAATAAGAAATAATGGGGCAATAAGGATAAATACTTTAAAAAAGAATAAGGGGGAAAATGTAAAAAATAGAAGAATACTGTCACGAAGTTGATGTTAAAATATATATTGTGTATATATGTGTATTATGTTTTGTTTTGTTTGTCGGTTTAAATAATAAAAAATTTAAAAAAAAGAAAAAAAAAAAGAAAATAACATTTTCTTTTAGTGAAAATCTCATCCAAACTTCCATGTCTTTTTGTAAGATGGGGTTTTTATAAGATGTCAATTGTTTGAATCAACATTCTTAACTAGTCATTGTAACTTCAACTCTGAATCTATATTCTCCATCACAACATCAAACAAGGAAGATTCTGGACTTCTGGTTCTGGTTTTGCGGCGACTGCGGTCGTGTGAAAAGATTCATCTCTTCACCGGCCAATTTTCCTTTGCCGGTAGACCCCGAAGGGGGTTGAAAGTTGCCCTGGAGGGGTGACCACTGAGGAGGAGGCTTGCTGGTGACTGCGGGAAGGCGGCAGCTTCTCCCACGGCCCCAGCTGACTCCTTAGGGCCGACGGAGTAAAGATCGTCCTGCAAGATAGCCGATCATCTAGCTGCACCAGCCGAAGTCAAAAGAACAACTAAGCATGAAGAAACCACCGCAGAGAAATCTGGGTGAGACTTTTTTTTTCCCCTCTTACCCCCAACTATTTTTTCTGCAAAAAGCCTTTGGATGACTTCCCTGCCCTAAGAAAGCAGCGTTCGTATATTTGGGGAAAAAAAATACTTCGAATAAAACTACAGAACAGCATTTATTGGACTTTTATTTTTTTAGATACTTGGGACCCCTGGAAAAACTTGTAATATAGAGCATTATTTTACTTACTATATCGGAGATACTTGCTTCTTCCTGCCTCTTTCTTCCTCTCTCTCAAAATGAGATAAAAGCTTTTAACTTGGAAAGGAAAAAAGTCTCTAAGCTCACTGAGGACATCCTGTGGCAAAAAGTGTTACTGCAAGTATAATAATAAAAGAAGACAAAGGCTTGGAAATAGCTGTGGGTTGACTTTGTGATTTAGAAATTGTGAAGGTGGACGTTTATTGACTTTTAATAAATATAGCTTTTACTAAAAGACTATTTTACTATGGAAATGGAAGAATCTTACCCACAGCTTGACTATGAGCTTATACTGGAAAAAATATTGGAAGCTACAGAGTATGTGAAATCATGGAGAAAAATTAAAGATCATCTCACAGAACCACAAGCTGAGCCTCAAATCTTAAAAGATCAACCTATAGGCCAAGAAGAAGCTGATATGCAACAGTGTACACAATTTAATGAGATGGAAAAAGAACCTACTGACCGATTGAATCTTAGAAAAACTTTGGACCCAAAATCCCAGACTGAGACTTTAATTGATCACTCTACAAGTCAACTAATTACTACAGAAGAGGATATCTCACAAGTTTATGTACAAACTATGGAGAACTTTGAAGATCAAAGAATGTCTTCAACTGAAACACTCTTACTTTTAAAACCAACAGGAACTGACCTCCAGATGCGATCTATTGAAAGTTATGACAACTTGGATAATCAAGCTGTAATCATAATATGGAACAAAATTGGCTATATTACCTACCTGATATTGGAAGATGGGGAGGAGAAATTTGACCAGAATGACTTGTTGATAAATACCACTACTCAAATATGGAGATTTGATGACATAGAGGTGGCATCATGGACACCAGCTTGGCATAGAAAAAAAGCCAGAGTTAGATTTAAAAATGTGACTTAAATTCTCACTTATTGGGTCAAAAAGGCTTTAGAGATTCGGACTGATTTGACAATTAACTGAGTATGTGAAATTAGTAAGATGATAACTTGTGTAATAATATGTTTGTCTTAGACATGATAATTACTTTGGTTGAGATTTAAATTTTATTCAACGGGCTGAAATGTTTCTTTATTTTTTATTCTGTTTATATAGAAAATTATTTTGTAATAGAAGAAGAACTAGAGAGATTTACGATAAGAGAAGAAAGGATATTAACCAATGATTTATTAAATTAAGAAATGGAATATATGTGAAAATATTAGAATGTCATTGTTGGAATATTATGTATGTTGTAGAAGGGACACCCAAAATTTTATTAATATCTTTACTTAAGATGAATTGGAATATGTTAATCGAAATTAGTGAAGCTTAAAGCAGGATAATGATTGTTTGGAGTGATTGAATTTTATGAAGAAATAGATTAAACTAAATTTCTTATATCATGTGAGGGAAGTAGAGAGGGAAATTTTTAATGTATTAACTCCAGTTATATATGTATGATTTTGTTTTTGGATGACTAACTTCCCTTTCACCACGGTGTTTTCCTGAGCACTCTGATGTAAAAATTAAAAAACCAATAAAAAATTTTTCAAAAAAACCCAAGGAAGATTCTGCATTTCAAAGCATTCATTGAGAGTGATCAAGCACAGCAGAAATATATTTCACATTCCCTCACTGTCTCAAAAAACAACTGTGAGTTTGAACTAGAATTTAAGTTTTGAACTAGAATTTATCACATGGGATGCAATAGGAATTCCCCTGGGAAAGTATATAACAATCTCAGATTTGGAGATATTCAGCTTTCCTCATTTACAGTATATAACAAACAGTGCAATTAATGTCATGCCCAGTTTGTCTCACATTATTTTGTACCAACTCACGCTTAACTCCAACACACAGCATTATTAAGCTGCTGACAGGGATCCATTCTCTAGCAGGGCTGTCTGAGAAGCTATTTTGTGGGCGACCAAATTTGGAAGTCATAATTAGGTAAGTGTAAAATGTATGAATACAGATCCTTAAGCTTTCAAAAGTTAGTGAATATTTTAACCAAGATGCAAGCTTTCATAGAAAATTTGACTTTTGGATATTTCTGTCCTTATCATGAGGAGGGAAGAATGGGAGATATTTCATTTTTTTCTCATAAGCAGACCAAAGTGGGAAGCTATGAGCAGCAGAATTCTAACTGAGAGAAAGAAGGCAAAGATATATAAAAGAAAAAGAAAAAAAGGACTATTCTGTTTGCAATCTCTCTTTCTAATGCTTTCAAATAGAGAAAAGATGGGGAAACAAAATATCCTGAGCTGGATCTGCAACATCTTGCTCACTTCCTCACAGTGGCAAAGGGAAGGGTCATAAGTGGACACAGGTGATTGAACAAGTAGGTGAGAGAGTTCCTACCTGTGTTTTCCTCCATTTTATTCTGAAACACGACAGAAAGAACATTATCAGAAGAGTCAAGCAGTTTAGTTTTCCTTGCTAATTGTTTTGCATCCTTCCGGGAACAGCTCCCTGGTTCTCTAGCCAAGTGTAGCAGAGCAAACCTTTTTGCACTTTCCCATTTTTTGTTCTATATTTGCATTTGTTTTTAAAAGCATTCTAATAAGCAAATCTTAATTCAAATGAAGCGTGCCTGATTAGTTCCACCCCTGCTTGGTCGAAGGAGAAGGCTTAGGAAATTAATTGACATTATACCACTTACTTTCAAACTGAAGAGCTCATAATTCTCTGGCAAGTAAATCTTTGATTTTCTTTCTTCTGTTTAACTTCAACCCATAATACTCAGATCATTTAGCTGCATGTCTCATGATGTGCCTTTATCTGTTTCAGTGAAACTTTCCCCAGTTTTCTCCTAATTGATGAAAACAATTCAGTATGTGTTATCAATCATCCTTACTCTGAGCAGACTAGTCCATTTTCAATAGCCACTGGATATTAATTAGCTTTAATCTATTTTTACTATTATAACACATTTAGTTATTAGCTGGAATTTGCAGCTTCTTTGCCCATCCCCTTCCCATGAAAAGCTAACCAAACCCGATTCTCATATCTTATCAGCCAAACAAACTGTAAAGCAGAATTATTTTTTAAGAAATAGAGAATTCATTTAGATTATTCTCCCTCTTCCCAGCACTTACTCCAGAGTTCACAGATTTGAAAACACATGCATAAACAGCACCAAAGGTGAGTACAGGCACTCCTCAACTTACAACAGTTTATTTAGTGACCATTCAAAGTTACAGCATCACTGAAAAAAGTGATTCACTTAACAACTCTGTCACTAATTTAACAACTGCAGTGATTCATTTAACTGCAGCAAGAAATGTCATAAAATGGGGCAAAATTCATTTAACAAATATCTCATTTAGCAACAGGGCTCAGTTTTGCTCAGCAATTTTGGGCTAAATTGTGGTCGTAAGTCGAGGACTACCTATATCTGTCGGCTTGTCATAGGGGAATTCTTTCCTGTTTCTCTTGGAAAAAATATTTACCTGACCACACAGTATAACCATACAATGCTGGACTACCTTTTTTAAAAAAAAACAACAATCAACAATTGCAAGAAATCTTGTGGGAAAATAAGGAAGGGGGGAAAATGAAAGTTCACTGATTGCATCTGTAGGTTACAGTCTTTTCTTTTTACCTATCATCCTTAAATGGGAAACTTCTTTCACAGGGATTTTGTTCATTTTCAGTAAAAATAATAAACTTCTAAAAGGCTCTTCTTTTTTTCTTTTTTTTTTTAAAAAGACAATTTGCCCTAAATTCACAAGCACATTCATGGAAGATGCATGGGACTGCAAAACATAGGACCTCCAGCTGCATGCAGCCACATAGTATAGTTTTTTTTCTCTCTCCTGCTCTGAGTAGTTTAGATCTTGCTGCCCATTTTTGACCACAAAAGAACTGCTACAGTCTGACATTCCTCCCAGGTCCTATCAGTGAAGGAAGTGGTTCTCCAGAGGGAAGTCTGCCAAGAGCCCATTCAAGACAACAAATAATTTCAGCATAAATAAAATTAGTTTTAAAAATATTCCCCTTCATTGCTATCTTTGAAACATTAGTCACGTACCATATAAGACATTGTAGAAACAGGATCTATATGAAAAGAGAATTGAAATCCAAACATGAGAACTTATAAAACATCTTTTGAAGTACAACAGCAATTTCAGCATACTTGCAAAGCAACTAAAAGTTCTCTATGGCTTCCATTTACTTCTTTTAAAAATGTGTGGTTAATCTCATGTTGTCTTGCTTTTGCATCCTAAAATATAATATAAAGATATTAAATATAAAGATATTAAATTTTCTGCTTTTACTGATCCTTATAATGTGCAAAACACATATCATTAAAAAAAGTTCAAGAATAACAAGCAGCAAAGCTGAAGATACAAAGGTTTCAGTTAATGGCACATATGATTCCAGTTGCTCAGTTTCTCAAAAACATATTATAAAATATATTGAAAAAAACTAACCAAGTGTTTCATTTATAGAGTTTGTAATTACAATTCTCAGACTTACTTATCCAAATGGTTTTATTTCCCCTCTGCAAAGAAAATATTAGACTGTTTTGTACAGTGCAAGGTTAGTTTGACAAAAAAAATTGGGATAAAATAGTAAATAATACAAAGAAAGTCATTTTCCAATTCATTTTATTTTTCTTCATACGTTTAGAGTTAAATTATGAACTCATACAAATATATTGATTTAGAATATAGTACATTAGGTAGCATATATCTTTCCAAACAGACAGAATATGCTGTTTCTTGGAAAAGTAAATCCTAGTATGGATGTTTTGTTAAAAAGTAATAATCATGCTTTCAGAGTAAACAGGCCAGAGGAGCCTAAATTATTCTGTGGGAGAGGAAAATGCTCCAATTATTTACTTACTGTATATGCCATCAGCACTGAGAATCATGCAGTGTACATTAAAGTTTATCCATATTTATTACCATTTTATAAGTAGTTTCATGATGAGATGTACCAATATAAGATAGCCAGAGTGATTTTTTTTAATTATGTATTTTTAATAATTTTAATACAATATACTATACATTAAAGCATTCTAATGATAAGAACCCAGAAAACATGGAAATATATGGATTTTTCATCATAAAATTGCCAAAGCATATTCACAAGAAAAAATTAAAGTATGCCTCCTGGAATTTATTCATCCTTTTTTTTCAATTAATGAGTTAAGTGTCATCTATAGAACATTTTATATAATTTTTCTTTGTAAGTAGCTGCCCTCATTATTTTGTAATTTCTTTCCCATAGGTTTTACCATTTTTCTAACTCTACATTGTGCCCAAAGTTTTTTGCCCAAGTTATCATTGATTCTTTAACTTGTTCATCTTCCATCTTTAAATTTAACAGAAAGCTGTACAGTTTCTTTGTCATCTGATGACAATAGTATCTGGTCTGATGTTGTCTGGTCTTTGTAAAAACCATATATTTTTGCATCTTTCTCATATCTCATTTGTATTTGCAGGTGTGGCCACCATGATAGCTCAATGCCCTATTCTTCCCATTCTTGTTTAGTTTGTAGTGTCCCATCAATATTCAAAATATCTTTATAAGTCACAAGTTTTTCATAATTGATTAAGTTTGGGTGTACAAATGCCTCCATTGTCAAGATCCATCCTGGTATTTTCATGTAAGTTCTTGATTTTACCTTTTCCCATGTCAAAAGCAGTGCATTTCTTACATAGTAGTTTTGAAAGTATTTGTGAATTTTATTCTTCCCATACCATAGGAAAGCATGCAATCCAAGTTGTAGGTCATGCCCTTCTATGTATAATAGTCTATTTCTAAGAGTTATCCATTCTTTTAAATTGTTTAAATTTATGTCAACACAAATAAAATGTGGCTGATAAAAGAAAATATAAGATTAGAAAATTAGAAGATGGCTATGACCAAAAGTTGGAGTTGCTGGATTCCCATCATAAAGCTAACATACTATTGCAGTATTTTTAGGACAAAATGAAGTGCAAAAATATGTATTGTATTAACAAGCATTTCTAGAGTTCGTTACTGTGGTTTTTTTAAGTGAGTATATTTAGATTTGGAATTTGAGAATTTTCTCTACAATACCAAAGTTAATTCAAAGCATCAAGTCTGTTTCTTGCCATCTTTACTTTCTTAATATATTAAACTTGCATCTTGCTTCTTATATTCCATTAAATGTGGATGTCGGGGCAGCCCAAATTTATTCTGAGTGACTGAAAGAGGAATTTATTGAATATAGGCTCATTTCTTTGAAGAATGATAGGTTTCCATGGCCCCACTGATTTAACTTAATGGCATAAACCCAGCAAAACATAACAAAACCATGCCATGGAATAGCAAATCAGAGAAATTATTCTCTGATTTGTCATTACTGAACTGTCCAATCTCATAATGTAATTAGAGATCACACAGAAGGATTACAAAAACAAGAAGCTGCAGTCAGCACATCACTATGGAAGCTTAATTTCAACAGGGTAAACAAGTGACAAAGCACTATAGGCACAGTTGGGACAGATAGCCTTTGCATAGTTCCCCGATTGATTGAAAAGCTTTTTGAGAAGATAAAAAACCTGAAGCAACATAGGAGAAAATAAACCTCATTTATCTGAAACCTCAGCTAGAGTTCAGATTAGGCCTGTTGATAAACAGTAGAAAAATGCAAGCAATACATAGAATACAATATGTCCTCTGTATCCAAGAGTTCCTTGGCCTTGTAATCAAAATGTACAAAATTATATTCTGAGAAGGTTAGATCTTTCTATTGAAAGGAAAAATGTTGTTAAAACATTGCAAAAAATATTAAAACTTGATACCATATGAACTTGCTTTTAGATATACTTTATTTGCCCATCTTGCCTTGTACTGTATGTAGAAACTTCAAATTCACTCTGGAGAATGTGAGGATATTTTTGCTTTCTGTTTGTCTTTCCTTCCCAGGCAACTGATGTAAAAAAAAAGGTAGGTGGATTGCAAAAGTAGTTAATAGCAATGTTTGTGAAATTATTTGCACTGTTGCTTAATATTGAACCAAGAATTATTTGTAATCACTTTGGAAATTTCAGACTTCACAGCATAGCAAAGATTTGGAGCAGAAATATATGTAAGATAGAAAAATGCGGGTTAGAAAGCATCACCACCAGATGGATCCGTAGCTGGCTGACCGGCCGTACTCAGCATGTGGTCCTCAATGGAACCGCAACTACATGGAGGGAAGTTTGTAGTGGGGTGCCCCAGGGCTCTGTTCTAGGCCCAGTGCTCTTCAACATCTTCATCAATGATTTGGACGAGGGGATAGATGGGGAACTCATCAAATTTGTGGATGACACCAAGCTGGCAGGAATAGCCAACACTCCAGAAGACAGGCTTAAGATACAGGAGGACCTGGACAGACTTGAACACTGGGCACTATCTAACAAAATGAAATTCAATGGTGAAAAAAGTAAGGTTCTATATTTAGGCAAGAAAAACCAAATGTACAGGTATAGTATGGGGGTACCTTGCTCAATAGTAGTAACTGTGAGAGGGATCTCGGAGTCCTAGTGGACAATCACTTAAATATGAGCCAGCAGTGTGCTGCAGCTGCCAAAAAAGCCAACACAGTGCTGGGCTGCATTAACAGAGGGATAGAATCAAGATCACATGAAGTATTAATACCACTTTACAATGCCTTAGTAAGGCCACACTTGG
>NW_015386431.1:377507-390494 GCF_001527695.2 Protobothrops mucrosquamatus
ATTCCAATATCTCAGGGGCTGCCACAAAGAAGAGGGAGTCAGGCTATTCTCCAAAGTGCCTGAAGGCAGGACAAGAAGCAATGGATGGAAACTGATCAAGGAGAGAAGCAACTTAGAACTCAGGAGAAACTTCCTGACAGTGAGAACAATTAACCAATGGAACAACCTGCCTCCAGAAGCGGTGAATGCTCCAACGCTGGAAGTTTTTAAGAAGAGACTGAACAGCCATTTGTCTGAAATGGTGTAGGGTTCCTGCCTGAGCAGGGGTTGGACTCGATGACCTCCAAGGTCCCTCCCAACTTTATTATTATTATTATATTATTATTATGATTGATGGTATTAAAAGCTACTAAGAGATCCAGTAGGCCCAGGACAATTGAACTACCTCCATCACAAGCCCTCAAAAAGTCATCCACAAGTGTGACCAATGTCATCTCCATACCTTAACTCTATCTTAAATCAAAAAAACCGGACCCTAATGTTATACATGTGTAACTGAGACATATATGTGTTAACATTAGCACATTAATTTATGAATAATTAATATTTGTCAAAATCAATAAAAATGTCTAAATCAAGATCTTAGCTCCATACTTAGTTTAAGATCTCATTTTTTACAACAATTTATATCAATTTAATACAGAACACAGAAGAGACTTCCTCTGTGTGAACTGAAGAAGTTTCTTGGATGAGTGGTAAAATGTCTTCAAGGAAAAACAAAGTCCAGTTGCCTTTGAAAAAGTACCTGTGTGTGTTTTTAAAGTATCAGAGTGGATTATTTATTTCCACTTTGATGGGTTTTTTCCTTCACCATATAAAACAATTTTAGTTTTAGCCATCCATAATTGTCTTCCTACTTTTAAATTAAAATACCAAGAAAGAAAGTTGTTTCATTTATGCTACCAATTGGGTATAGGCATAACTGAATGTTACAATAAAGCTAATTTAGTTTTTAATTATATGCCTTGTCCTAGTTCATTAGCTGTATACTATTGAGGTGCAACAAAGGTAAGTGATTCATTGCTGACACATGGCATTTCATGAGCAGTCATTAATTAGCAGTCTAACACTTGGATACAAATTGGTGAGGAGCATCAGCAAATAAAACTTTAATCAGTTCTCTCCTCCTCCATTCTTAGATATTTTCAGCACCTGAACTTCCATTCAGATTCAATCTTCATCAGAGTAATAAAAAACAAAAACAAAAGAACCACACTTTCAGTTGCTATACATCAGCATTGCTCAATTGATTTTTCTGGAATTAAGCAGAAATGTATCAAATGAGTCAGCTTTATAGAAATAAATAAAAGAGACAAGCTAAGTTAAACCTCAAGAAAGGCCAGCCTGTCAACAAGAATTCAGGATGAAAATGGAAAGTCATCATGCACATTCTTTAATAAGGAGTATAAAGTGACTCCATTGGCAAACAGGGATGTCAAATATCAAATGTCTTTGCCTATAGGATGACCTTGCACACCACATTGTTTCTCAAATGAGTTGCTTGTATAAAGTATAACTTTCTTTTTAATAGATTTCAGCCCATTAGTCCATGTAGCAAATCTATACCCCCATATAGTTATTATATCTATCTATCACCTATCATCTATCCATCTATCTCATCTTCAGCCAGATTTCACTATCCTCAGTTTTCACTGTTGATCTCCTAAGACAGGGGTGTCAAACTTGCAACATCACATGACGTGTCGGGATGTATTGTGACTTTTTTGCCATTGCCCGCAATGGGGTGGGCACAGTTTCACTATGATGCATCTGGCCTATGGGCCGGCAGTTTGACACCCCTGTCCTAAGATGTTTCTTCTGCTAATAAGTTGAAAGCTATTCTCCTTACTATAATATAATAAACAAGAATTTTCCCTTTCCTTTGAGATGGCTTTTGGGATATTGGTCTTTAGTCATTGCTTTACTAGGCTATTTATATTATAGTTAGTCCTCAGTTAATGACTACATGTTCAACAACCATTCAAAGTTGCGCTGTCACTGAACAAATGATATCTGCAACCAGTTTTCAAGGTTCTGGCTATTACAGCACTCCTGCAGTCACATGATTGCAATTGGGGTGCTTAGCAACTGATATACACTTCCAAGCATTGCAGCATTTCAAGTCACATTATCACCATTTACAACCTTCTCTGCTATCTTTTTCTCCTATGAAGCACTGCAGAACTCCCTCCCTACCTGCACTCACACAGTGCCACAGTACCCAAATCCTACCCACCTGCAGTGGTGAACCGCCCAGGACTTGCAATTTCCTACCAGTTTCTCCAATGACATTGCTTGTGGACAGCTGACAGGAAGTCCCAAGTTATGTGAAGTCCTTGCTTAACAACCCATAATCCTCACTTAAAGACAGCAATGGCGAGTGCCATGATTGCCATTGCTAAGTAGTACAGTCACCTGATATAACTTAGCAATGTAAATTCCAGTCCTAATTACCACTGTTAAGTGAGGACTACTGTAATTCCCAGAGAAGTAAGAATTTAAAATAATTATATGGTATAGCGTGCACATATTGTGCCATGCAAACTGATCAACATGGGCAAGTATGTACATACCATTAAGAAAACAACAAATATAATACATTTCATCTTTTCTGGCCAAGGAAAGGAAATGGAAACTTTGTATAAACCATTTGTATGAGAAAGAGGTGGGCACTCTTTTGATGGCCAAGATCTGCATTTAAATATTTCTGAGTGGGCCTACATTGGATGATCCACAAGTGGACAAAAATTGTAGATTGGAAAAGTTGTTTTTAAATAGTGATATTTTTGTTTTATAGTGTATTTCTCAGCCATTCTCCACTTCTGAATGACAGAAAGTCATTTAGAAATGATTGCAGAAAGTCCCCAACTTTCAGCAATCGTGACCGCAGGAAGTTCTAAGGGCCACCATAATGGAACTCATGATTTGCCTTCAGCTCTGATCTAAAAGTTGCCTTGAGTTTTATTCAAAACAATAACTAGGAGAAAAGCAAGAAGCTTGGATATTCCCTTTTGGGGGGAAAAACCTAAGGGCTACCCATCTATACATATTAATTTGGATGCACTGATGCATTTCCTTGCATTGAGTTTAAAGAGTATGCTTATAGCAATGAATATCCCGAATTGATTGGGCTTTAAAAAAACAGTTTGCTTATAGATCAGTTAGAATAAGAGTCTGAAGACTAAAACATCATCTTGTAGTTGTTCTGCATGTTTATTTTAATCAGTGCTTTTTTTGTAAAAAAAAAACAAAACAAAACAAAGGTGCTGGAACTCACACATGTCATACAACCCGCCTTGCCTACCCTACAAGGTTCCATCCCAAAAAGGTGCAGGAACTCCGTTCTGGGCGTTCTATGACAAAAAAAGCCCTGGTTTTAATAAAAATAAAGTTCCTGCAAGTGTTTTCCTCCCCATGATTCAAGGGAGATTGCCATTACCAAATTGGAGACCTCTGCCTTAGTTACTTTTTAATAAGGCTTTAGTTTCTAGGTAATTAGTTCAAAATCTTGCCCACAATATTATTGTCACCATATGAAATTATGCCTTCCATTCATCTTTTGTGCAAGCAGCTGTTTATCATTATCTCTGTGGGCATCATTTGGCATTTATAGCACCAAACAAAAAAAAATCTAACAGCCACAACTACATTGGTTCCTTGGACTCAAAGATACACCTCAGAGACAGAAAGGAAGTTCATTAGTGAGTTAGCCTTGGCACCAAGACAGAAATCCACTTAAGTACATAGCTCAGTTCCCATGATTTCACTCAAATCACATTAAAGCTTTAAAGATTCACATAAGGAAGCTTGTATAGCAACAATTTCTGTTTTCTTTGCATGTGCCCTAGCATCATTCACAACCCCCTCTTTTTCTGAGTATATTTGAAGACCTTGAATTTTTAAATTTAAAAAAGTGATAATTATTGTAAATATAGAAAAAAAAAACCTGTTTTCTCCAGTATACAATGTCCCTCAATTTATGCTTGCTTCTGCAGTTTTAAAAGCATGGTAACAGGTAGATGTCATTGTTTACTTCCTTAATATAAAAATTAATTCTGTGCACAGCTATCATTGAGTTTTTTTAAAAAATAACTGAAACAAGTGTCTTTGAATCCAGCACAGTTCATAGGGCATATAAGGCATTGATAAGGGGAAATCATTAGTTATTGTGCTAAAAAGCATAAAGATTATGGCCAGCCCTTTAATTACCACAAAGAAATAGAGATCACTTGACTTTGCTGGAACCACAGAACACTGTAATTAAAATAGAACTGCGATAGCACTTAATTTATTTGATACATTACAATAACAACATGGCACACCTTGACAGGTACAACTTTTCATGCTTTGAGGGTAAACATCTTAACCATTTCATTGATGAGAAGAAGTAAGGAAATGTCTGCATTTCAATCAGCCAATTCCAACAAAACAATTGGCACCACAACTTTATTTTCTCTATTCAGCCTCAAGCAGAAAACAGCTGGCACTGCCAGTTTTCATTCTAGAGACCATCAAAGGTCAAAATGGCAATATCAAGAGATCAGTGTTTGTAAGTGGCAGTGCCAAGATGAAACGTAGGGAAAGCATTCTCAGTATATATACAGTACAGCTGACAAATAAGACAGCATATCCACCAAGGCTGAGCAAACAAAGATGACAGCTAATTGCCTCCTAGTCCTGGATTGATAGTAAAGGTTGGAAAAGTGAAGACGCCAACTCCATTATTCTTCAGATGTATATCCCATATTTTGACCAGGAACTTATCATGGCTAACATAAAGATCGCCCTTTATTCCTAGAGAGATAGATTGAGCTAAGAGTCACCTAGTGAGTTTTCATGGTATCAGGTGATCTTTCCATGCTTCTGTTACTATCTATTTTTCCTCTTTTCCATGACTTTATATTGAGAGAGGTAGAATTTATGCTGTTGCTTTTTCTTGCTAGGTTGCTTAATTTTTTTTTCTAATTAACAAATGATATTTTCAAATATTTGTCATATTTTAAAGGAATTCCTAGATCCACACGATTGTGAGATGTAAAAACCCCAAATTTTGACACTCACAATACGAAGACAAGTCTGGTTAACAAAACAAAGTTTTATTGGAGAATAACATAAAAAGAATAAAAAGAAAAGAGAAGAAAAGAGAGGCATTTGCAAACGCGGCCTCCTGGATCCTTCCCAATGGATTGGATTCCAGGAGCGCAACAAACAGTTCCCAAGCTTTGCATTTTATACCTTTTACAATGCACGTCACATCTAAGAAGCTCTTTCAACTTCATAGCCATTTTTTGAAGTTGTTTTTACACTTAATAGTTCATCCTGACAATTTCCTTCCAATTTCCGTCCATCCGGGTCATAATTCATTATCTTTGCTGATTACCATTTGTGGTCACTCTACATAGGCAGGAAGCAGTAAACATTCCTTCTCATACATTGGCATGTATGAGAACATTCCTTCTCATACATTGTTACATTTACACTACATTTGTGTTAAATAGACAGTCTCATATATTGGCATTACATTTCTACAATTATATTTCTACAATTTATAAAAGAATAACTTTTATTTCCTTCACTTTTCTGCTGCGGATTACACGTTGAAACATGCTTGCATCCATTTTTCTTTCATGTTATTATGACTTAATCATCTGCTTTTTAAAAAGCTATAATTGCTATTTGTTTTAATAGATTGTATGGCCTTTGAAAGACAGTAGGATAAAAAAACAGAACAGAAATAATCTCTTTCCTCTCCCTCTCTCTTTTATTGGTTGTGAATCCATGAAATGGCACAGAAACATTGTTACACACCAAGTTGATGCTTATAATGCTGAATTCAAATAAGAGTGCAGGTTAAATCCGATGTCTAGCCACCTGTGATTTATAGCTAAAATAGCTGAACTTATTGTGATTCAGACCAAATTATAACTCTGTCCCTAAAAATTACTGGTCAACACATGCCATCACTTGTGGATCCAAGCCATATGCTAGTGTTTTCTTGGCATCCAACTTTGCTCTGTAATTTGTGCAAATGGATGTACTTGTTAGGAAAAAAAATTCTCTGGCCAACTATGGCATTCATGGTGAGGCGAGAAAGGAGAAAAAATCACTGGAAATAGGTAGCAGGTGAAAAAGAGGAAGATACCAAGAAGCAATAACCAGCTGTTTTCTGATAACTGCTGCTTTTCATCACCATGTGAAACACTAAACTATTCCAAAATACACATTTAAAAAAAAATGCACATTAGAAACTAGGACTTATTTCACATCACATGTGCTTTAATTCTTATACAATTTGTAGAAAGACTTTTATTTTAGTTTTATGGCTTTCTTTAAATGATTGCAATACATTGCTACTTATTGAAAAATTCTAGCGGAAAATACAATTAACAGACATCATAGTTAAAGAAACTAATTTAAGGATAAATTTCTGGGCTTTAAACAATAGCATTTTAGTTTAGAAACTGGGGTCCTAAATTTCCAAAATTAGTAGAAAGCATTTGATATAATTATATATCAATATATCAATGGTGGTGTCATGCCTCCATCCGAGCCTGACTCTGAGGATGACATGGAGTTCCCTGTTGAGGCCCAGGAGGGGGTGTCTGTGGCTTCGGAGGACTGTGGGAAGGAACAGACTGAAGCAGGCCAGGGCCCTTCAAGTTTGGAACAGGGAAGGCAGAGCTTAGGCGAGGAGCAAGGCCCCTCCCCACCAGATCCCAGAGCAAGGAGAGCAGAGAGGAGCAGGGAACAACCGAAGCAGGCTCACTTACTCGGGAGGAGAGCGTCACGCCCCACTCCACAAGGCACACCTGGGGAGTAGGTATTTAAGGAGATGCTGTGGGTGGGGCATTTGCCGGGAACAAACGTGAACTCTTGTGATGTGAGCTCTTGTACCTGGACTCTTTGTATTTTGGATCAAGTTTGTTTCCTGCTGAGTTCTCCTTGCTGTCCTCAGTTTTGCAGTTTGCAGGTTACAGGCAAGCTGGGCATTGAAAAGATCATACTTTGTTTGTTATCTGTTTTACTTTAAAGAACTGTTTAACTCCATTGACTGTTTTATTGAACTTGTGCCAGCATATGTGGGGGCTGTTGGGTGAATGTTGGCAGTGCTTACAAAGACAATTATTCTGACCAGCTAATTGCTTTGCCTCCGTTCGGGGCCCTGGGTCATCACAAGTGGCGAACCTATGGCACGCATGCCAGAGGCGGCACTCGGAACCCTCTCTGTTGGCACGCGCACCACCGCTGCCAGCAGCAGGTCCATCAGGTCGCCACCGCCACCTGGAGCAGGAGCCCCACCCAGCACAAAGGAGGTGAAGTGGCCGACTAGCAAGCTCAAGTAGAGGTGGTAAAGCAGAGGTCACCAACCATTGTCGATTGGTGGACTGGAAGAAAAGGGAGGGGAAAGCATTTTACATGCGTGCATGCACACATGGAGCCATGAGTACGCACGCACTGCAAATGGGGTGGGGCTAGTGCCTGCATGATACTCACTAGCCCTGCCCCATTCTTGCGTGGTGCAATGCCTTGTATCTGCACCCTGTGGCGTGGCAGCGGTCATTTTTGCGCTTTGCAGCATGGTGGTCCATTTTTGCGCCCCCGGTTTTTGCATGCCAGAGGCAGCACTCAGAGGCGCCTCCCTGCCCCCCCGAGGGCACCACAATGCTGATGCGGCCCTGGCACTTTGCAATAAATAAGTGGGTTTTGGGTTGTGGTTTCGGCACTCGGTCTCTAAAAGGTTCGCCATCACTGCTATATATGAAGGATTATTGTCCTTCCAAAACTCAAATATTCTGTTTAGTTTTTCAGAAGAACACAACTCCAAAACATCACTTTCAAAATCCTCCTATCTCCCTCCTATGGATAAACTTAGAATTCAATTTAAATAATTTAAATAATTGCTAATAATGATTAATTTAAATAATTTAATAAATCAGTAATGTAAATAATTTAATTAAGAAAACATTGTTATTGACATTTCCAAATCTTTAAGAAAAGAACACTTTTCTATAAGGAAGCAGTATAGAAGAGAAAATAGATATTTATATGGCTGCATAGATTACAGCAACCTTCCCTATATGAGACTCGGCTTCTAGCTTTTGAGCAGTATGCTGAATAATGAAAGTTGTATTCTAGCTTGCCTGGATTACATTTTACCTTTAGTGGCTATACAATTTCTTCATACTGAAGCAGTGGGATGTAAGTTGCTCTCACTTGTAGTTCTTTTGCTTACTAGAGCAGTGAGTTTAACAGTGAGTTTAACAGTAGGACAAATAATTATATTTGTGTATTATTATTGTTGTTGTTGTTGTTGAGAGCAAGTTTGGCATCTGAGCTAATAATTCCAAAATTCAAGCTCTTTTAAACTGCTCACATACCATTAGGTATTGCTTTATTTCAAATCAGCATGGCTTAATAGATTTGTTCACATTGATTGCATAATAAAAAGTATTCTGAGAATGTTGTCAAGATACAAGATTTACGGAATGTGCTTATTATGCTAATTTGCAAAAGCGTTTTTTCCTCTATATAAAGATAGGCTATTAAAATATAATCTGATAGAGCCACATCCAGAAGAGACAGAACATGGTTGAATGGAAAAGATGAGAAAGAACCATAACTCATGCTCCATCTTTCTTTTATAAAATAATGGTGAAAATCAAACTTAATATGATTTAACATGCAACAACTGTGCATGTTAAAATGCATATTAGCTGTTGATTGCTCAGAAATGAATAAATGTGATGTTTAATTCTATTTTTAAAAAATATATGAGCACATACTATATAAGCTATTCTGTAGGTACTTTTCAACAGATAAAATACATAAAACAAGTATATGCAGACCAGACCAGTAGTGCCTATGATCAGGTTAAGGGCTACTACACTAGGGGTGTTTGTATAAAGTGTATGCCCAAATTTAAATGTAATATTCTTAGTGTGTGTCTGTGTGTGTGTGTGATGTATGCATGAACTAGTGAGCTTTTCATTTTCCTTTTTAATGCTCAGAATTCAAGAATTAGACATTTAATATTTTAGAGCAAATCTGTGTAGAATCTTTTATCATGCAGTTCAGTAACTACTTTAAATGGACATCTAAAAGACATATGTAAGATTTGTCCATTTGCTGAGAAACAAGACTATGTCATCTTCTCTCTGCAAAAAATTGGGGAAATTATACAATATTTTGTTATACTATATTTCAAACAGACAAATCATTGGAAGAAGTAAATTTGAAAACTGAGAAGAAAAGAGAAAATGGAGTCAGAAGTCAGAAGCATAAGTGTTGCCTCCTCCTGTAGCATTTCTATTTTGTGAGAAGAGACAAAGAAAAACTGAAAAATAAATCAATAATTTTCCCTTTCAATAATTTCCTTATTCTCCCAACCCTTTGACACTTGCTCTATGTTTTCCTGGAATTCTCTGAAGCTTATTCTACCTTATTTTATCTTTGTAGGTCTCTCCTTGACTAGTTCAACCGACCACAAAGAAAGATCTTAAATATGTCTTACACGGGAATGATCAGCTCTTCAATAACGTTCTTTGGTTAATTGCCTTTTTTTCTGATGCGTGGCAGACTACCAGTTTAACTGACTTGGTGTCCTTCAGTTGTATATGAAAAATCTGATAGCATAAAAGAACAGCTCTTCTCAAGCTAAATGCAACAGCAAAGTCATCAGAATCAACAACTCGCAATTGTACCATTGCCATGAAGGGTACAATTTGGGCTTTGTTTGTTTGTCTGTTTGTTCATCCCATGTAAGAAATAGGAAAAAAAGTAGGCCCACCAAATTTCTTTCACTTTTCTACCATATTATCTAGCTCAAGTTTCTGCTGCAGTTGCTCTCATGCATTTAACCCAAATGACTTATTACAATTGAATACTCTTTTACAAAAGGTTACTGAACACTCCACACCTATGGTAAGCTATCACTTTTCTTCCTTGTGCAGACTTTTCCCCCCTTAATGTTGTTATCTAGCAGGCAGAATTCAAAAGGTGCAATGAAAGAAGAGACAACAATTGAATCTGTGGCTATTGAATTTCTGTCATTCTTTCATTAAAGGCATAAAGACTATTTCATGGAAATAAAGGATGGCAACAGTTTCATTCAGAGACTTTCAGTAAGTTATTCCAGATTCATCAGGATAAGAAGGTGAAAATTAAAATACTCCTTTAATAGATTAGGACTGTTAAACACTGCAGTAATTTGAAAACTAAATGTCAGAAAAAGTATACTCTTAAATTAATATTTTCAACAGTTTAAGGAAATAAATAATATCATTCTATGTTATGAACTAATGCAAAGTCAGACATCTGCCATAACCAACAATGAGTCCAAAATGACAATCAATGATAAATTGAGCACAATGATGTAATCATTATGTCATTGTGTGTGCTATAATTTTGGTATTACTGCTGTTTGGCACAGATACCTCTGCATAAACACTGTTTTCATGATATTATGGATTGAATCAATGGATGTATTTTCAAGCACAGAAATAAAGCACTATTGTATCCTGGGTATATAATACTCCAGCTACAATTATACCCATAATGTCTTCTATTTGTCTGGTTCCAATATCTAATTAAAAATAAGAGGAGATAAATAAGTTCTTTTCTGAATACTACAAGGCATCTTATTTAAGTATTATTAATTTATTAAATTTATATAGTTGTCCATGTCAGATAGATAGATAGATAGATGGAAAATAGCTTGACCTCCTTGTCTTTGTAGGAGCCCCTCAAATATTGGAACACTGCTATCTTGTCTCTCCTAGTCCTTCTTTTCATTAGACTAGACAGACCCAATTCCTTTAACCATTCTTTGTATGATTTAGCCTCCCGCCCCCTAATCATTTTGTTGCTCTTCTCTGCACTCTTTCCAGAGTGTCAACATCTTTTTACAGAGTGTCAACATCTTTTTTTGTTGTTGTTTAAATATAAAAAATATATTATATATATATTTATATTCTTCCCTATTGTCCAGAGAGTGAAAGATAACAAAGGGGAGAAATACTTTCAGTCTTGCAAGATTCTATTAAGGTAACTTTACATTAAAGTATTTCTGAACTATCTTGCAGAGCTAATAATATGGTTCCCATTATTAAAAGAAGGCAATCCAAACTTAGTCAAATATTTCCACTAAATATATCTGTCAACTGTCATCTTTTTCCTTCTCATTCCTAGTTGCCACATAGCACGGAGGGAGGGGGTTTGCCAGGTGTTGTGCTAAACAAAACAGACTTTCCCTCTAGGACTTTCTCTCATGGGAACCAAGGTCATCGGCTGCTCCCAAGACTGCAGGCTGGGCATTTCATGAGAAGCCCGCCAACAAGCTGAGTGGGGAAATGTAATTGCTTGCATAGTTTTGGGGGTGAGATTTCTTAACTTTGTATTGGGGAATTGTTATGCATCTCTTCAGACTTGGTTTCACTTTTTAAGTACCGATAATCTGTATCAATAAACATATTCTTTGAGGAATTTGCAAGCCTCGGAGTTCTGCTTTATTTGTCTCCGTCAATCGGAACCTTGACAGTATCAAAAGCTGTTTTCACATTCAAAAAGGCTCTAGATGTTCATTTTAGTATTTTTAAATGCATATCAAGAATGCTAATTAGTAATCTAATAATATTACATTAGAGTAGACATTAGCTTCTCTGACTGTGGGAAAAGAAAAATCATCTGCTAAAATTGTTTGAAATCTGATCACATCTGAAAAAAAATGGCCACTGCAAATGATATGCTGTAAATTTTAGCTGACATTCAAATAGTTATCCATAGTATAGTGGAGGATATAAAATAATCTGTTCAAGAGATGTGTCCAAAGGAAACCTTTCTCTCATCTTCATCACAGAAATCATCACCTGAAGTATTTAATAGAAAATCTTGATGACCTTTAATTAATGAAACAAAGGTTGAATTTTAGATCACGAAAGGTTCATTTTGAGAAAAAAATGAAGAATTTGAAGGAAAAAAATCTAGTAAAGATTAATTTTAAAGCTCTACTATGATTTGCAGTTGTTGCATAAGAAACGTGTGGTTAAAAAAATAATAAATTTAGTTACGAATCAACATATCCTTCAGCAACTGAAAAAAATCAAATCAAAAATCAAATCAAATCAAGGAGGGATTGGATATTTCAGCAGAAGACTAGTCTGAATGTCCAAATCAAACTAAAGTAATTACAGACTAGAATAACTCCTGTGGTGGCGTAGTGGCTAAATTGCAGTATTGCAGGCTAACTCTGCCCAGAGCCAGGAGTTTGATTCTCATCGGCTCAAGGTTGACTCAGCCTTCCATCCTTCCATTCTTCAGTAAAACAAGGACCCAGACTGTTGGGGACAATATGCTGACTCTGTAAACTGCTTAGAGAGCTGTAAAGCACTGTGAAGCGGTATATAAGTCTAAATGCTATGACTATTGCTATTCTTGCTATGGCTTCCACGGTCTCCAGGTCTGAATATTATTGGAAACCTGTGGAGGTATCTCAGACATGCAGTGTATGCAAGGTGATCCAAGAGCGCACTACAAGAGCAAGAAACACTGTTAACTGACTACAAAAAGCAGGTGGAAGCTGCTATTTTTGCCAAAATGTTAACAATATACTAATTCAAAGGAATTCCAAACATTTGCACATGCCATATTCAGTTTTCTGAAAACAACTTTAGAGAAATAATAAGCATGCAGTCAAATTTAGAGAAACAGTTCATGTAGAAGTTATGTCATCTTCTTTTCATTTAGGGATTCATTGAGGTTAATTCGACCAGGTGTGCTTAAATATCTGCAAGCAAAGTTAGCGTTTCGGCATTTTTTCACTTTGGCTGTGTAGGTGATATTTTATACCCCTTATTTAATCACAATACTGCCTTGCCTAAATTTAATTCTTGTTCATGGAATATGAAAGAGCTCAGTTTGGTGGGTATATAGTTACTTTTAAATCCTTTACAGAAGTGTATATGTATATAATAATAATAATAATAATAATAA
>NW_015386431.1:391535-396720 GCF_001527695.2 Protobothrops mucrosquamatus
CCGAGACGCCGGCAACCACAGCCACTCGGTCTTGGAAGGGTTGAGCCTGAGTCTGTTCCTCCCCATCCAGACCCGTACGGCCTCCAGGCAGCGGGCCATCACGTCAAGGGCATATGTGTATGTCTGTGTATATTGTATATAAACACACACATTCCAATTTCATCTGCCATATTGATCCCTAATTGGATGGATTCATATACTATGTACTGAACATATTACTACTATATCTAAATGTCCAACTAATATTAGCAGTTAGTAAACGAGTACCTCATTTTTTTCTACAAAGTATTTAATATTTTTACTATTGTACACCATCCAGAGTCACTTCTCATGAGATGGAATATACAATAAATAAATAAATAAATAAATAATAAAGGACCAATTTTTGTAAAGCCAATGCAACGTATTTGAAGAGTTTTTCCTATGAATAGATATTCTGTGAATGTTCTTTGGGATGTTCTTAATGCACTTACTGTATATTTGTACATAGAATTTTTTTTGAAAAAATCTAATAATCTTTCACATTATTTTGCTTGTAAAAATTGTCTTATGCAGTATTTAATGGCCAACTATATATTAAATATTTCTATAACATGCAGAACCAAACAAACACTAAGGGATTTCCCCTCCCTCCATTTAGCTTTATTTCATCCTTTTTTCTTTGCACCATACAATATTTGCTTTCAGTTTATATCTACCTTTCTTTTACTTTTTTTTCAATTAAAACTCCTTCAGAGAGCATTACAGCTATTCAGCTACATAATGTAGAGTTTAGAAGTACAAGAAGTTATTTTGGGTGACTTCATTCCTTTAGAGAAAGAGAAAAGCTATTTCTGTAACTCCAAACACAACCTTTATCTCACTGAATATCAAATCTATGGTTATTGCCATGAACCTAGAAAAATATAACAGTGAAATTGCTTCAACAATACCATTCAAGACAGTTTTATTCTGCCTCTCTGTGCTTGCATTTTATTGTCTTCTAGAATGGTAAATGTATTCTTAGGGACAGAATTAATCACTAAGATTTATCATGGTATTTTGCACTAACATTTAATTCAGATATAATCTTAGATACTCAGACCTGAGAAAAGAGAATACATTTCTATTTAATAAACAGTATAATTAATTTATTATTTAAGGGGCTACCCTGTCTTGGCTGTAAACAAGACAAATTTAATTTAATTTAATGATCAGACTAAGTCAAATTTATAATTAAATCCATACAAATATCACAAAAATTACACAAAATTGTTCAATGATTGAACATTTGATAGGAAAAAAAAACCAATTGCAATGAATCTGGTATCAGCTGATGCGCAAGAGTACTTTCCTCCCTGAGCTGGCATAAAACCTGGATAGAAGATGAGTTATTAAATCAACATGCCATTCTATGTAGAAGGGCCAGCACAAAAGCACATGAGAAACTGCTTCCATTTCTTCCACAAGCATGGCCAGAGTTCTTCTTGTGCAGGGAAGTTATTAAATCTAGTTTCTAATAATGAAGATGGCAAAACATTATACAGTAGCATGTGAAGATAAATCTTCCATAAGATTGGCAGACAATATTTTCTTAATGCTTAGCATAGAAGAATAGTCTCCCAAACAGGTCCACTACAAACGTGGGTGGCATTCTATTTAAGTTGCTCTGGATACTAAGCGCCCTTTGTTTTAATTAATACATGGTTCTTCAGGGCCAGGCCAAGAGAACAGAGAAGGTCACCTCGATACAGGAATCAATATCTAGGCAAAAGGGGCTGAAGCATTTTTAAAGTACAAAAATGTAAGATAACATTTGGAAGTGACTCAGGCAAACATCTCCCTAGTTCACTGAACCATACAGAGGAGAAGTACAGCATCATCAGATTAACAAGATTGTGTCATTATAGCCAATCTCAATAAATATAATTGTAGCCTTCCTGTGGGGGCCTACACCAAGCCAAAAATTTTGGCTAATAATCAGTAGACTCTAAACCTATGAGTGTCCCATGAAGGCATAACATTGTCTTACGGGACCAAGAAGGCTAAAGTGTTCCAAACTCCCCTCCCCCAGCCATTTAAATCAGCATTTCAGTCACCAAAAACTGCATATGGATTTCTGGAGATTAGACCAGATTTTAGTCTCAGTTAGGGCAATGATACACAGTAGGACGTTTAGAATACAGGTCTCAGGAATTTAGATAGTACTACCTTAATTGGAATTTAGTCTCTACAATTGCAAATTTGTGACTGTAAAGCAAGTATATGATGATCTTGATTCTGAATATTTTTGTAAGAGCAAGGAAGTGTTGGTTACAATTATGATCAGAAAAACTGTATGTGAGAGTTTTTGAGTCCTCTCTTGACCTCCCTACTACGGTTGACTGATGGTTAGAAATATAAACCCATGTTTAAAGACCTTAATGTGATTGATGCCAGAACCATTAATATTCTAGGAGTAGTTATGAATAACAGGTTTTTCAGAAAAGATAACTATTGTGTAGTAGATTTTTGGAGGCATTAACCAGACTGGTTTAATACAACACAATTTATTATAGCAGAAACAGAACTGGCTTAACCCGCAGAATGATGGCTATTTATACTTGCCGCCTCTAGGAGGCGACCAATCAAATCAAACGGTATTTTCCCGCTCAAACTTAAACTTAACTTTTCCCTCCAAAACAGTTGGAGACACGTTTAAATTAAAACACATTAACTCTTGATATCAATACATAACACCCCTTCCCCCTGGATAAAGTGACTCTTTGTATACTTGATGCACATAGTCTTTGAGGTAGACTGGTGGGTTGCGAGTATGGAATGCCACAAAGCTGTTTGGGTTTCCATCTCAATTTGTTGGTTGTCCACACCGGGTAGACCTATGCCGCAATAGTCGTTTGAGTCATTTGACGGCAATAGACCTGTGCCGCTATGTGTGTCCGAGTCATTTGACAGCAGAGGCGGTACACAGATCCTTGGTGCCTCTGTCTCTTTAAGCACAGTCTTGGCAGGTGTGGGCAATGCTGGAATAGCAGCTTCACCTGGAGTATCTACAGTCTCTTCTAATTCTACTTCTGAGCTCTGCTTGGTCTGCTGATGCCGCAACAGGTCAATGTGGCATCGGATCACACAACCATCGTCCAGAGCCACCTCATTCGATAGTGGCCCTGACACTTTAATAACTATGTTTGTCCATAGTTCCTAGCCCAAACATGCTCACCCAATTGTAGATTCCTGGGAAGCTTGGGTTGTGTCATTTCAGCAGCTATCCTGTCAGGGTGGAGGTGGTCTAGCTTTGTTGTGAGCCGACATCCCAACCTTAGTTCAGCTGGGCTGCGTCCCATTGCGGTACTTGGCATTGTGTGCTGGCATAGCAGAAAGTATGCCAGGTGATGGTTCCAGTCCCCTTTGGTCAGTCTTTTCAGGGATTCTTTCGTAGACCTTACCATCCGTTCAGCCTGGCCGTTGGTAGCTGGATGGAACGGAGCCGAAGTGGTGTGTCTAATCATGTTAGCATTAAGGAATGACTGGAATTCTGCAGCTGTGAATTGTGCCCCGTTGTCAGACACAATAACGTCTGGCAGTCCATGTGTGGCAAATAGCTGTCGCAGTTCCTGGATGACCCTGGCAGTAGTCATAGCTTGGACAGGTACTACCTCTAACCATTTTGAATAACTGTCCACAACAATGAGGAATACCTGTCCCTGAAATGGACCTTCAAAGTCAATGTGCATGCGAGACCAAGGGGCTTGCATGGTCTCCCAGCAGTGCACAGGTGCCTGGGGCATTTCTGGGCGGGTCTCTTGGCAGACCTGACAGCTCCTTACTTGAGCCTCAATGTCCTTGTCCAAACCAGGCCACCACAAGTAACTTCTTGCAAGTGCTTTCATTCTTACGATAGCTGGGTGTCCCTCATGCAGAGATTCTAACACTCTGGCTCGCAATTTGGGCAGAACAATTACTCTGCTTCCCCACAGTACACAACTTTAGTGGGCTGACAGCTCATCTTTTCTGCATGTATAGTGCTGAAACTCTGGACCTGGTCTGTTTTCTGGCCACCCAGTTGAGAACGCAGCTGAGTGTTCTGTCAATGGCAGTTTCAGCGGCCACATCTCCCACATGTGAGGGTGTCTCTGGAAGATTCTGGATTGCCAGGATGCGAGCTGCTGGGGATGGATCTGGATCTGTGTGTGGCAGAGGCAGTCAGCTGAGTGCATCAGCATGGCCAATTTCCTTGCCAGGCTTATGGACTAGCCTGTATGAATAGGCAGTCATAAAGATTAACCATCGCAGCATCCTTGGTGACAGGATCTGTTGAGTCTACTTGTCAGCCATAAAAAGGCCAAGCAGTGGCTTGTGATCTGTAAAAACTGTAAAGGGTCGCCTGTATAAGAAGTCAGACGCAGATTCAACCTCTGCTTATGGGAGATCGTGAGTAATTCTTGGGAGCAGACAGAGCGATCCAGGTGCTTGGGAGCTGCAAGGATTTGAGCCTTTAGTTCTGAATTTAATAACTTCTTCATTGATGTTTAAAGTTTAAGAAGAAAAAAAAAATGGCCGCGGAAGGGCGTTTTGCTCTTTAACAGAGACTTTCACTTTCTGAGGACTTTCAATTCTGCTTTCACTTTCTGCTGGACTACTACTGTATTAGACTTGCTTGTACTGCTGGCAAGCTATCTGCTTCTGCTTTTAGTAGCAGTTCTAATAAAACTTTTATTGGACATTATATTATATAAAATAAATTAGAGAAGAGGGGAAGAGAAAGTAAAATGGCTTCAAAGCGTGGGGGAACTTTTCCTCCTCAGAAAGGCTTGAGCTCTTCTTCTCCAGCTGTACAGATATCACAGCAGACAAAATCTACTCCCCCACCCTCTCCTCCAATGCCAGCTTTAACATTGAAAGATTTACAAGATGCCTTAAAGGATACTGCCAAAAAGATTAGATGTGAAATGGACGAGCTGTTTGAAAAGAAACTTGAGGAAAAACTTGAAGAAAAAAATGTTGAGTTGAGAGATGATATAGTGTTTGCATTGCAAGGCCTGGCTGATCATGTAGACCGCATTGCAGGGCGGGTGGAAGAAGTGGAGGAACATGTTGAAGTTTTGGAAATCAGAATGGGGAAAGTGGAAGAGAATACTGATATAAATCAGAATGAGATTCTTATGTCACAATTTAGAGAAATGGAACATGCGTTGAGAATAAGAGG
>NW_015386431.1:398737-406464 GCF_001527695.2 Protobothrops mucrosquamatus
AAGAATAATTATGAAGCCTTATGGGCTAAGGTACAAAAGGATTTAAATGATTGGAAAAAATTGCAATTATCTCTGTTGGGAAGAATTTCAGCTGTAAAAATGAATGTTCTTCCTAAATTTCTTTTCTTGTTTCAAATGATTCCTATTTTAAAAAAAGATGCTAATTTGGAGGGATGGCAAAAGGGTATCAACAAATTTACCTGGGCGGGCAAGAAACCAAGAGTTAGGTTTAAGATTATGCAGGATATAAGAGAACGAGGAGGACTTAAAGTCCCTAACTTAAAACTATACTATGATGCGGTGGTTTTGACATGGATTAGTGATTGGCTAAACTTGATAAATAGAAACATACTTTCTCTTGAAGGATGGGACTTGCTATTTGGTTGGCAGGCATATTTAATTTATGATAAAAAAAGTAGATAGAAATTTTAAGGCTCATATTTTGAGAAGTGCTTTACTTCGAGTTTGGAAGAAATATTATTATAGATTAAATTACAAGATTCCGATTTGGGCAAGTCCAGGACAGATAATACAGGGGATATCTAAGGGAGTTAAATTGGATAAAGTTTCATATAAAGAATTACTTTTGCCGGTAGGATGAGATTGGCAACTTAAATCTTTGGGAGATCTGAAACAAGAAAACATTGAATATTCATGGTTTTATTATACTCAATTGTCTATGAGGTGGCGTTTGGATCAAAAAGTTGGTACTACAGTACAGGATGTAAATTTGATTAAACAGATTAGAGATCAATCTCAAGCTCATATAAAAAGAATTTATGGTGTATTGGTTGAATTGGATTCGGAAACAGAATTGGTGAAGGATTGTATGATAAAATGGGCTCAAAATATACACGAACCGATCCTATTGGAAACATGGGAGACAATTTGGATTAGGAATGTAAAATTCACTCAAGCTCAGAATTTAAGAGAAAATTTTTACAAAATGTTTTATAGGTGGCATTTAGATCCTCAAAAATTGTCCCGTATGTATCCTAACTTACAACCCAAGTGTTGGAGATGTGGAAATCTAGATGCAACTTATTTTCATATGTGGTGGACTTGTATGGCGGTTAAAGCATTTTGGATAAAGATATGGTGGAATATTCAAAATATTTTTAAGAAAAAGATAAAGTTTAAGCCACAGTTATTTTTGTTGGGCATTATGGAAAATTTGGATAAAAAAGAAATGGATTTGATGCTGAATTTGATAACTGCTGCAAGATTATTAGTAGCTCAATGCTGGAAAACGGAATGCTTGCCCGCTATAGAAGATTGGGCATTTAAAGTTTCAAATTTAGCAGAAATGGCTAAGATTTCAGCCTACATGAAGGATTATTCACAAGAAAGATATATTTTGGTTTGGAGAAGATGGATAGATTATATTGAGAATAAATATGGAACTAAAAAGTTTCATTTGGTTTTTGAGTAAACTTTAGATTGTTAATGTAGTTTATTTCTTTTTAATTAGTAACAATAATGTTTAATATGTTTGTTCAGAAGAGAGCTAAAGGAGGTTATAGAATTGTTAATTTAATAGTGATATAATCTAAGATAGAGTATATTTATTGTATTGTTAACCCTGTGATTGGCTCTGGGAAGTCGGGGGGGAGGGAGGGGGGAAGGGTGGGTTTTGGGGAGGAGGGGAGTTATATTGTAAAACTTTTAAAAAATTTCAATTAAAAAAAAAAAGAAGTCATGGAACTTATTAATTCCTGCGACAATAGCGAGAGCTTCTTTGTCAATTTGAGCATAGTTCCTCTCAGCCTGGTGATAATGTCCTAGAGTAGTAAACAATAGGAGCTTCATGACCATCTTGCATTTGATGGCTTAACACTGCTCCAATGCCATAAGGTGAGGCATCACAGGCTAATGTCACTGGCAGTTTCTCGTTAAAGTGAGCTAACACGGAGCTCGAAGATAGCAGCGATTTGACTGCTTTGAATGTCTTTTTGTGGTTGTTTGTCCACACCCAAGGTATTTTTTTTGTCTAGCAGATGGTGGAGTGGCTCTGCCAATGCTGCTTTGTGTGGCAAAAATGAGTGGTAAAAGTTTAATAGGCCTAAGAATGCCTGCAGCTCCCCCTTAGATTTAGGTCAGGGGGCTAGTTGAATGGCTTCGAGCTTAGCATCAGACGGATGGATCCCAGCAGCATCTATCTGTAATTCCAGGAACTCAGTAGAGTCCATGCCAATTTGACACTTGTCCCTTTTTAACTTTAACCCCGCCTCATGAAACCTTTGAAGCACTGCCCTGAAACATTCAGCTAGGACTGCCGCTGATTCTCCTGCAATCAGGACGTCATCAAAATAGGGGCAGACACCAGGTATATTTTTCAGTGTCCGTTCCATAACACTTTGGAACAAACCGGGGGCTACACTTACCCCAAACTGCAGGCAGCGTACTCAGAATGCCCCTCTGTGGTTTGCACTTCTGCAGTGGCAGCATCAACTGGCAGCTGTTGGTATGCTTGTGCAAGGTCTAGCTTGGCAAACAGGTGGCCTCCTTGGAGCGAGGCTAGAATGTGGCTTACCACTGGAACTGGATAAGTGTGTTGCTGAAGTGCCTTGTTGATTGTGCACTTGTAGTCTGCACAGATGCGGACGTCCCCATTAGGCTTCACTCGGGTCACTATGGGAGTCTCCCACAGGCTACTGTCCATGGGTTGGAGCACTCCCTGTTGTACTAGTTTGTCCAGCTCCGCATCAATTTTCAGTTTTAACGTGAAGGGCACTCTGCGTGGTTTAATTCTCATTGGAATGACTGTCGGGTCAAGATTTAGGGAAATGGGCGCCTCTCTGTATTTTCCTATGTCAGAACTGAACACATCAGCATACTCTTGGCATACTGCTGCCAGGTCAGCTGCTTGTGTGCTATAGATGCCCGTTACATGGATGCCCAGGGCTTCAAACCAGTCTAATCCGCTGAGACTGGTGCGCTGTCCATCGATGACTACCACACTGAGGGGACTCTCAAACTCTTTGAATTTGACCCTTACAGTGGCTTCACCCCTAACAGACACACGACAATGTTGAAAATCAGTCAGGATAAGGCTTGACGGTTTGAGTTGAACTCGCCTCTTGCCTTGTCTACAAATATAATCAAAAGTCTTGTATGAAATGATTAATAGAGCTGACCCTGTGTCTATCTCCATAGAACATGGGAGTTCAAGTTTAACTTGAAGTCTTAACTTCTCTTTGAGGGGGCGTTGGGCTCTGTCCACTGAATACTTCTCCTCCCTGAGCAATATCCAACCCTGTTCTGTCCCAGGACCCATCTACCTTTCTGAGGTATGTCTGCAGGGCTAGCTTCTTTCTGGCGACCTCTACAGACCCTGGCGATGTGGCCTTGCTTCCCACAGGCACAGCACAATGCTGTGCGAAACCTGCACTCAGTTCTTTTATGTTGTCCTCCGCAGCTAGCGCAGTTCAGAGGAAGGATTGATTGTTTTGTTGCACAATGCAGTCTAAATGGCTCTTTTTGGAGTCGGTCAATCTCATCGACTTTTTCTGGTTCACTCAGTCTCTCAATGGTCTCCTGATGTATTGCTGTGGGGCTGGAGTGTGTTTTCTGAAGCCAGAGAGCCTTCACTGCTCCGCCGGCAGCCTCATCTGCCATAACTTCCTTCAGAGCATCTTGGAATGTCAGATTCTCCTTGGCAAATAGGCGCTGCTACAACTCTCTTTTCAACAGTCCACACACGAGTCTGTCTCTTAGACAATCTTCCAAATCAGGGAACTCACAATAGCGTGAAGCTTGACGAAGTGCTGCCACGAAATCAGCTACTGATTCTCCTGACTTTTGCTTCCATTGTTCGAACGCGTGATGCCAAGCGATTATGGACAGCTTTGGCTCAAAGTGCTCTTTTAGCCTCCTCTTTAAGTCTACATAGGTTACTGATTCGATGCTTGCTGGTGCTACCAGATTCTCAGCAATGTCGAACATAGCCTGTCCACATGCGCAGAGCAGAGTAGCCACTTTCAAGCCATCTTCTCTAACCTGGTTGGCCCGCAAGTAGTTGTCCACCCTGGAGATGTAAGAGCTCCATTGTTCTGGATGGGAGACATCGAACTCATTTAGTCTGCCAAGCTTGGCCATGGTAATCGTTCGGTGAGGTCTTGGACTCTGCCTCTCTTGCTGCAATAGGAAATGAACTGCCTAGATCCTGGGGACGGATCCCTCAGGATGCTGTGCCTTCAGTGTGGCTTACTGGCAGGCAGGGTGGGGACGTGGTCCCCACCAGGGCTCTGGTGCTTG
Source organism: Protobothrops mucrosquamatus (assembly GCF_001527695.2). Lineage (NCBI taxonomy): Eukaryota > Metazoa > Chordata > Lepidosauria > Squamata > Viperidae > Protobothrops > Protobothrops mucrosquamatus. The sequence continues at coordinate 402,995 of NW_015386431.1, forward strand.
GTCTAACACCCAGTGACTTCAACTCTAGAAGGCATCATCTCTCTCCTTCAGCAAGATCCCACCTTCGTCACCACTATTGTGTAGTGGGTTTTTGGAGGCATTAACCAGACTGGTTTAATACAACACGATTTATTACAGCAGAAACAGAACTGGCTTAACCGACAGAATAACAGCTATTTATACTTGCCGCCTCTAAGTGGTGACCAATCAAATCAAACAATATTTTCCCGCTCAAACTTAAACTTAACTTTTCCCTCCAAAATAGTTGGAGACACGTTTAAATTAAAACACATTATGTCTTGATATCAATACATAACAATAACTACTTTAATGATATTTTAGTTAATAGCTAGCTGCTCCTCACTGCAATATTGGGCCAGGGCACAAAGGCTCCATTTCAGGCCCACATATTAAAGAAAAGATTGCAGCACTGTCAGCATATAGAAGGATGAAAATAGGTCTATCACTTAATATTTGAACATAAATTATAGGTGACAAGCTTCATATCGGAGACTCATTGTACTGTTTTTTCATGTGATTTCATGAAAAGAAACTGCAGCATCAATCAAAGAAAGAGCCAGCCAATTCCTCCCAGAGCCTGACTCCAGGGATTGAATTAAAGGCTGCCTTTAGGTCAATAAAGGCCACTTAATGGACCATTCATGGGTGATTTATATTTTTTTCTAGTGAATGGTGAAGCCCTAATCAAATTTCAAATGACCTTTCCTAGATCTGGCTTGTTCCTATCGAGATGGCATCCTTCACTATCCAATCTAGACATTTTCCATGGAGGTGTTCAGAATACATCTTGCTAATTATACCCAACAACTCAGTGGGGTGAAGGTTAGCTGGGTTTTAATTGGTTCCATTTTGATATTTATTTATTTATTTATTTGGTTATATTTATATGCCATCCATCTCACAGACAAATGAGTCTTAATACACTGAGATTATGCTTCATCTGTTCCAAACTTCAGGACTCTGGGAAAGTGGAATCATGATATCAAGCTCACCATTCCATTTTGTCTTTAGCACTTCAGCATGAAATGGATAAACATGAAAAATGAATGCAATATTGCTTCTAATCTGTATAAAAGAAAGTCTGAGAACTGAGTTAATACCTAAACTACTCTTACTTAAGCTGGTGTTTTCAGATGTGCTGGAAATACAACTCCTAGAACTTGCCTGGCCAACAACCCAAACCTTGGATATAAGTATACCTTGAAATTTATACACATATATAAAAAAATCAGGACTCTTTATCTTTCAAAATGATTTGCAGGAAGTGCTTCAAGCCTCATACTAATATAATCCTTTTCAGATAGCTTTTAAAGTGAGCATGAGAAAATGAAACTTATAGATAAAAATGTTTGTTTAGACATATATGAATATAAAATATTACAAAAAACAGGCCCTCTACTATTTCTGAAGCTGCATTGTTCCTTATTTATGTCTTGTTATGCAGACATTAACAAATTGCCCTAATTCTTCATTTTTAGAGCTTGAAAAAACATTGCTTGACGGTATACATGTTAAAACAAACTGAAATTGGAATGCTTTAATATACAAAAATAAATGTTAGTTTTAGCTATCATCCCATTTTGAAGGAGTTCTATTGTTTTAAAAAAAACATTCAGAGACTAAATATACAGCTGAACTCAGAAAGATGAGGACAAACCCACTGTCCTAAATAGCTAGTGTTAGGAACTGTCCATGCCAAATGTATCAGACCATAAAGCAGACAACGTGGGTTATTTTAAAAAGTCAACTTTGCTTTCTGCTTTATAATCTCATAATATATTTTCCCTTTGAGCTGTTATTATAATATAGGGACCTGAAAATCAAACTGGACATTAGTAGCTTCACTATATTTAGAAATTCAAAGTGAGATTCATAATCAAGAAAAGGACTTCTGCTATGACAGATAGGAGGGGCAGTCATCCAAAACCAGAGCCCCTTAATATTGCTCACTCTTGGCAAGAGTACCTCAAGTTTCATTTCTCCATTTTTCTATAACAAAAAACACCAAGAGGCTATCCAACCACATATTCAGGAAGAAATTTATTTCTTTGTCACATGCATTAGACCAGTGCAAGATCTGGGCTGCAGATATCCAGATAATAGCAAGGAACAAGTATTTCCTGCATTTATTGCTGTCATTCAGTGGATAGATGGATTTTTGCAGCCCGGATCTGGTAGTCCTAGTTATACTGGGTCCAAGAGAAAGATCTCAGGAAGTGGTAGGTAAAGAGATAAGACAAAGTAATTGAAAAATTCATAGATTGAAATTTATTATTCATAGACTTCTAAAGGAATTTCCAAGTATTGTGTTGACAACACATCTGTATGGTACACAACTGTTTTAATTCCAGTACCATATCTAATCAGTCTGAGGACCAAACGATATAAAATCGTTTGTTTTGTTTTTCTTGACCTAGTTCATATTCTTTCCATCCAGGCTGTACTAGCTGTTAAACAATACATTGATTTGTATCTTGGTTTTCTCTCAAGATGATCAGATCAGTATTTTAACTTTATAGCAAAGCAACTTCCTGTCATGAAGAATGAAGATTTAAGACAAGAGTAGGCAACATTTCCATAGCCAGAAAATATAACATTTTAGGGGCAAAGTTGCAAAATGTATCAAGTTGCATGATATTTGTAGGCAGGACTGAGATTTTCTAGTTTTTGAAGGTTCAGGGATTTGTTCTTTGATTTTTAAATTGTTAAAAAAAAACTGTTTTAGGACTTACATTATAATTTCTTTTCCTGCATCAAAACAGAGAACTGCTTGTGTTTAGTTTCATAGTATAATTCAACTGCATTTATATTTTCAGAAGTTCAATATTTTCATATCTGATTTTTTTAAATTTTCTAATAATGAAGTAATGTATAGCTAATGATACCCTCAGTTTTTATAATTTAACCTAATGATAAAATGATTGAAACTGAAATGACAATAAGCCCCAATCTTAAAAGATACATTTTTAAAAAATTAATCTTGGCATGTTTTCAAATTTAACAAAATGCTGTGTGAAGAGTTACCTCCTTTTATCTATCCTGAATGTCCTACTATTCATCTTAATTAGAGAGCCCCATTGTCTAACATAATGAAAAAGAGAGGAAAAAAGATCCCATTTATTGTCTCCTCTTGTATTCTTTTTTAAAAATATATTTTATTAATTTTTACAATAATATCTTTTAGAGCTTAGTAAACAGCGTGTTGTCTGCATTCATATGTTTAAAAAACAATCAATAATAATTAATTTCTGAACTTCCGGTGGCAGGCGACTTCGTCGGTCGCAGCTGTTTGCTGCCTCCCGCCTGTTTCGCGTAAAAGCCGGTTTGACAGCCAGCACCAGCTGTCAAACGGCTTGATACCTTTCCCCTGGGTATAAGGGGATAGGTGAGCTGCCCGGGGTAGGAGTTGAGTTCCCGAGTCGTCCTATATGGACGATGTAGGTGAGAAC
>NW_015386431.1:406727-408579 GCF_001527695.2 Protobothrops mucrosquamatus
GTTTTACTTGTAAGCAGACGAACCAACTTTGGAAGCTTGCTTTTTATTTTGGATTTTACTTTAACTTGGATAATAAGTTTCTCCCCGTACGTGTGTTGGAATGAGGAAAAGTGAAATTAAAATGGCGATGGATTGATACTTTTCAGCAAGAAGTGAAAGTGATTTCCGGTTTGAAACTTTTGCTACTTTGAATCTGCGTGTTATTTGTTTTGGCTGAATTGCTCAAATTTACTGCTAATATGGTTCTGAGAAAAATTGTGCCTTTAACTTTGAGACCGATTACATCCCTGATGTCTCAGACATCTCAACTAACTTCTGAAATTTTCCACTTGTCACCTCCGTTATCTTTTTCACCTCCACCGCCCCTTGCTAGAGAGCTGCAGAACTTGGTCTCCGCAATGACTGAGATGTTTCAATTGTTTGATGTTAAATTTCAAAATAGATGTGATCAAGTGATGCAACAACAACAGGATTTATTACAACAACAAGATTTATCACAGAAACAGGAGGATTTTTGCTTGAATGCTACAATTGCTTTTCAAGATCTGGTTGAACAAGTGGATGCGGTGGTAGTTGATGAAAGCTATCCACACCCTGAAGGGGCCATATTAGAACCTTACATTGATTTTTTAAAAACGAACAAAATTGTGGAACAAGGAATAATAGAAGAGAGACTGAGTAACCCTGAACAGGCTTTTATATATCAAGACATACAATTTGAAGAGTCAGAGCAACCTAATTGTGAATTTATACTGGGAGTAAATGTGGAAACTATTAAGCAAACTAATTTCATACAAAGTTACTTGGATAATTTTGATGACCAACAATTAATTGTAATTGACTCATTTCAACTGCTAAAAACAACAAAGATTGATATCCAGATCAATATTCAGATGATATTGGTAGAAAGGGAAGTAAATTTTGCTCAGTTTGAAGTGATTAAGTTTTGTAACCAAATCTTGAGGTTTGATAATCGAAACGCTCTAATATGGGAATTAACTTGGTATAGAAAGAAAGCTAGAGTCAGATATAAATATGACATTAAATGTTATCTGATGGGTTAAAAATGTCTTAACGAAGGAAGACTATTATAAATATGATAATGTTGTAACAACTGAATTTGTTTGACTTAACTATGAATGGATGGGAATTAAGGTCCTAAAGGTTCTTTTTTTTTAATTTAATAATGGTTGAAGGAGGTGGACTTATTGTTAATGTTATATTTGATAAACAATTGAATGATAATTAAGTAATTGAAGTTGTAAACCTTATTAAGGGTTCAAATGATTTTTTATAGGTGTAGTTTGATGAAATGACAGAATTTACTTGTTAATTTTATGGAAGATGGGAACTTTTTCTTTTTTTTTTGTATAAGTAAGGGATGGTGTTAAACTATCTTGCTGAAATGGTAAAGATTTTGGGTATTTGAAGAATTAATTAAATGAATAATTTTTATTAATACAGAGGAGAACGAAGGAAGACTATTATAAATATGATAATGTTGTAATAACTGAATTTGTTTGACTTAACTATGAATGGATGGGAATTAAGGTTCTAAAGGCTCTTTTTTTTTATTTAATAATGGTTGAAGGAGGTGGACTTATTGTTAATGTTACATTTGATAAACAATTGAATGATAATTAAGTAATTGACGTTGTAAACCTTATTAAGGGTTCAAAATGATTTTTTATAGGTGTAGTTTGATGAAATGACAGAATTTACTTGTTAACTTTATGGAAGATGGGAATTTTTTCTTTTTTTTTTGTATAAGTAAGGGATGGTGTTAAACTATCTTGCTGAAATGGTAAAGATTTTGGGTATTTGAAGAATTAATTAAATGAATAATTTTTAT
>NW_015386431.1:408793-434405 GCF_001527695.2 Protobothrops mucrosquamatus
TTTTTTTTTATGATGAAAACAATAAAAATTTTATATTGGAAAAATAATAATTAATTTCTATAGTTCCATAATCAATATATTAATTAATGATATATTTCTTTGATCTTCTCTTTATCCAATAATATTTTCCTTTTGTTAAGATTAAGCAAGTATTATTCTTAAAATTCAATACATATAAAGTTAAATATAAACCTTTTTCTTGTGTTTATACAAATAATAGTAACATCAGCATATAGCATCTTTTCTTATCAATTTATATTTCAATTATGTTTATAAAAGTTATCTTGTTAGGTCACTATATGTCCTGTTTTCAAGATTTTTATTTAAGCTTAATTTCCCCTCTGTATTTAAACCATTCTTATCAGTCATAATTTTCTAAAAGTTAATAACCTTTAAATATCCAACCTTTTCATTCATGTGCACCATCCCAATATTTTTACATTTATTAAAGTATAGAAATTGCTATATTACTTATATATCTTATCTCTCTTACTGTGAGACCCCTTTATATCCATAATTTATCTATTCTTTTGTCCGTATTCAACCATGCTCATTTATGCCATCAAAGTTGTTTTTAATCTCATCATTATTTGAAATCATTGTCATTTGAATCTGTCGCAGCATTGCATACATTTCCTCCTGGAAAGTATTTGCCTTGTCTTGACGTCATATTGCTCCTGCAGATCTCTGATATTCCATGCTGGGTTCTTCAGAGGGGATATTAGATGTAGTTTCCTGCCACTTTTAGATAGGTATTCAATATCCATTTTATCTCCCCCTTCCAGATGTTCTTTCACTGGTGCCATATTCTCTGTGTTTAGCTTTTTAAACCAACCTGTCTTAAAATCCAAACAACAAAATCTTATATAGTTCTTATCTTTCTATATAGTTTTTTATAATCCAATGTGTTTCCAATTATCAAAGCACCACTGAAAGCAGTATTTTATAACAGTTCTTCTATTGGGGGTCTTACAATTTATCTACCAGCCAAAGTTGCAGTCCAGAATGTTTGACTATCCAATAAAATTCCCCCCCTAGAAGATTAGCCAACAGTCAAAGTTTTTTTTTCAGGCAGACAATTCTTGAGCTTAAAGATCACAGCTCACTAAATATTTATAATCCCAGAAGGTCAGCAGTTTTTAAAACAAATATAATTCTCAGTCTGTAGTAGATGGCCCTGTATGTTTTCTTTCCTTGTTCCCAGCTGTTTTCTATTTGGCTGAAGGTCACTAAGGTTGAAGGGAACAGATTATTCTTTGTTTCTGGGCATCTTGCCAATTTCTGAGTCAGTGTTGCTGTTGTTCTATACTCTAATCCTCCACTAGATGTCACTAGTTATTCATTTTCAAACTTTTCAAACAAAGAATTATTTTTTTATAATTTCATCAAAACTCTTTCAGATGTAAAATCTTAACGGTTTTCTTAATTTTCAGATTTATCCAGACTGTAATATTGTTAATTTCATTTCAGTATATTTCTTTCCCCCATAAAAATTAAATTGCTGCTTCCGTCTATGGAAGGGTGGGGATATAGTCCCCTCCCTTCTCACTTTCAGAGGATTTCTTGCTTTGGGGGTCTTTTCCAGGGAATCAATTGCAAAATAGAAGAGAGAAGATCTATATTCTCACCCAGTTCCAAGCATGCTGTTCACCGTTGTTCTGGTTTGTGCTTTTGGACTTCAGCTGCTGGTAGCTTGGGCTAGATACTAATGTGCAGCTAGCATTTCTCCTGTCAGGTTGGGGGGCTTCCCCCAGATCAAATGGATCGACCACTGTCATTCCACGATCATTGAGGGTGCCCCTCCTTCTTCGTCGCCTCTCTGGGGTGACTTTCGACCCATTTAGAGTCACCTGGCAGGGTGAAACCAGCCGTGGGATGCAGAACTCCACAATCCCTCGGCCGCGTCACTACAAGAACTTCCAGTTCCTCTTGTGTATTCTTTGCAACTACTACTATGTTCTCTCTTACTGTATTTTAACTGTCTGGATCCAGTGTGTAATCTTATTTAACCCAGCAAATTCTTTAGCCACTTAACTTGTCTTTTATCTTTTCAGCTCTACATAAACTACTTATGAGACATGTTGACCTAATGTATTCCAGGTTCAATTGCACCATAAATTTAAATTATTTTTAAATTATTATTAATTTCTTTTGCTAATTATCTTTAACATAGAGTTTGTCTCATTCACAGCAGTTCAATAGCAGATTATTGTTTTCATAAAGTTTTACAGTGATACCTCAGTACTCATCATTAATTGGTTCCAAGAGGCATGACAAGTAGTAAAAAAGGATGAGTGCCAAACAAACCACATGACTTATCATGTGACCCTCTATTTCCTGACTGTTCCTTTTCCTATGTCAGTGACCTTTTCAGTATGGTCAACTTCCTCTCCACCCTCAGTAGCCATACTCCTTCTTCCTTTTGCTGTAACCTTCCTGGCATGGCCAACTTCCTGCCCCTTCTCTGTGGCTATCCCTCTTTTCCTTTTGCAGTGCGTCAAGAACCAAAAAAACAATGAGTACCAGGACAACATTTTTGCATCAAAATGTGTTGAGTACCAAATTTGATGAGTTTTGAAGCAGTCAAGTATTGAGGTACCATTGTACTACAGTATACGATAACTTTCCTGGCAAGTCACTCATCAGACTTCTCCCAGGATGTGGTGGTGTGGTTTTGTCCTAATGTATGACATTTTGCATTTGTTTAAACAGAACTGCATTTGTAATTTTGGTGTTCATTACAGAGATGCTTTCTTTGGGGACCTTACTATCTTGGTTTGCTTTTACCATTTTAAATAAGTGGTGTTGTCAGTAAATGTGATCACGTCATGTTCATGCATAACTCCAGATTATTTATAATCAACTTGAAAGGTTCATGATTTGCATCCTTCCAGGTAATAAATAGCTGTTCATTCCTATGCTTTAGAAATTTTTAACTTCTTTTCACATATTCTGTGATTGCTAGTTTTGCTCAGGAATCCCTAATGAACATCTTTTGGTTAAAACAAAAAGTTTGAAAACCCTTGAAAACCTTTTAACCTGTTGGTTAAAACCTTCCCAAATTTCTAAAGGGTTAATGAAACAGAACTATGTTGATCCTTCTTCTGTGAGACTCATCTCAATCTGTTATATGCTTTAGCACTAATATTGCTTTCTGCTAAGTTATTCAGAACAGCTATTGAACTTGCAAGCTTCTCTGTATTACTAGGTTTCTTTAAATGTTTTCTTGTTATAAATGGGACCTTGGCATGTTATAAAGGACCAACCTTTAAAGCCATTTTTGTTTCTAAAAATGTCTCTTAGAAAAATTACAATGCTGGAGCAGTTAAAGCCCAATGCCTCTTTGAATATATGCTCAAAAAAGCCCAGAGATAAAAGATAAATAAAAGTCACAAAGCAAATACCACAATTTGTCTTCAAATTAAAGGTTATATTTCACTGAAATTTTGTGAAGTGATTGAGATTGTTTCAAAGGTGAAATATTCCTTCTAGTCCAAAAAGATTGAGAATTCTTCATTTTCTAATTTCTTTAAGTGAGATTGATCATTTCTTATTTGTTCATTATAAAGATTTATATCCTGCTTTCTGACATCGACAATGCTGTAAAGTTTATCAAGGCTAGAAGAGTCAGTGTGATTAGTAGAACCTATAAGAGTTAACAAAGATTTTTAACACTGGGATGCCTTCAGAGTCTTGTCTTAAAAACACAGCCAGCTTCTCATCCCACCTTCGTGCAACACTAAACTTATTGGATTTTGAAAACATGTTATGGATATTCCACCAGAATGGTAGTCAAGGGAAGAGTTTACCCATTCACAAAATAACTGCTGCAATGCACAGAAAAATAATGTCTCCTCTGAGTATATCTTAATTCCTGGCATCTTCATGAAAATATACATGTAGCTTCTTAACAGCAGTGTGGAAGTGATTGGCTATTGCTTTCTTTCAGGATTTTTCTTTTCACTTCCCAACTTAGCCTATAACCTTACTATACTCTGCAGGATTCTCATACATTTTTTCCTCTATATAATCATGTCTGATTCTTGAAAATTGCCTAACCAAGTCTAAACCTGCTTAGCTTCCAAGCCCAGGAAGTTGCTGCCACCTGCTGAGAAAATGAATAGACATAGCTAGTAAAAAATGCTTATTTACTAAAGGGTAGACAAATAAAGGAGATCCACACTGCTCTCTTTTGAGCCCCTCCCAAATTGTTCATTTGCACTTAATAAAACACCTCATTTCAGATAAGCAGAGATCTATGCTAGATTTTATTCAGCAGAACTCAACATTTGTAATGATAAGTGTTTTATAAAGCATTTAATTAGACCCTGATTCTTAAATCAAGCAAACTAGGCTAGCAGATAACAAGAATATGATTATAATTTTTATCTGTACAAACAAGGCCTTAGATTGGAACTTAAGATCTGGGCAGAAAAGTTATGTATTAATTTCTAGTACAATATCTAAACAAATTGAACTGGATAGAAATTGGAAGGTTCACCCAAGGCAATCATCAAAATGCACCTACTTGCAAGGTTGCTCAAGTCTAAATAACTAATAACTTTGAGGGGGAAAAAAGCTTATCTTTGCTTCTGAAATACATATGGCATCTGGTTCCTTTTTGTGTAGTGTCTGAGCACAATGTCAATGTCAGTTCCATTTCTTATCATGTCAGATAAGAAAAAAATGAAAGTCAGTCACTGAAAATAATGCAGCCACATCCACAATGTTGCAGCCTTTGATATCCCATAAACATTCTTGGCCACCAAAAAGTTATTTCCAATGTTGAAGGGAATGAAAAGTTTCTTATTTTTTTGGCTTCTGGTTCCGGTCTTCGACGCTGGCGAACGTATAGAGAGACCGCTCTCCGCTCTGTCTGGTTTTTCTCCTTCGGAAGACCCTGGAAAGGGTTGAAAGTTGCCCTGGAGGGACAACCACCATTGGGGAGGACTCCCGCTGGATCGCGGAGGGGCGGCAGCCTCTCCGTTTGATCTGCGGTAACTCCTCAGGACCGAAGAGGAAAAGAACCAGCCCAAAGCCCAAAGCACTAACTAACCATGAAGAAGCAACTGGAGGAGTTGGGTGAGACCCTATTTTTCCTTCTCTCCCTCCCAACTACCTTCCTGTAAAAACTCTTGAAATATCCTTTTTTCCCCAGTTTAATTCTGCGGCTTTTGCTCACTCCGGGAAAATAAAGCTAAGAAACAAAAAAGGAACAATAAGATTAAATGATTACATACCTGGACTTGTAATATCTGGATACCTGGGCTCCCCAAAAGCTCTGTATTTCTACAAAAATGTACTGCTTTACTCTTTTGTTAACTCAGGGGGGAAAAGGGGAATACTTTTTTTTCTTTTTCCTTTCTTGAACCGGACAAAAGCCCTATTCTGTATGTTACTGGGGACATTTTGTGGTGAAATTTGGTACAGCAAGTGGAATAAATTTTTTCTGACTGGGAGACCTCTGAGACTAAAATTTGTCCTTGACAGCAACCAAAAGATAAGAACTTGAAACAGCTGGGTGGTGAAAATATCTCTTTACAAGTGGAGGTGGACAGTTATTGACTTTTATTAAAAATAGCCTCCACTAAAGGACTATTTGTAAACATTACAGAAATGGAGGAACACCACCCACAGCTAAATGTTAAACTTATACTCAAAAAAATTCTAGAGGCTACTGAGCTAATGAATTCTAGAATGAAAGACTTATGTGCCACTTTAAAGCCACAAAATGCAGCTTTAACCCCATTAGAGGAATCCACACTTCAAAAACCAACAGAAGAAGGAACTAATAACAAAGTGGATTTTAAAAAATGCCAGCAACAGTCTACTCAGAACTTTGACACCCAAACTTTGACTTCACTTAAAGACTTTACAACTACAACAGCAACAGAAATTGAACAAAGCAATGCTAAGATGGAACCTGCAGAGGATTTACGACAACACATTGAGATTCTAGACAATCTAGATGATCCAAAAACAACTACAACATCGAACATGACTGTTTATCTAATCCAGATGAAACCAGAAGAAGACCAGCCTGAACGTATGATAAATATATTAACTCAGATATGGAGATTTAAACCATTCGGCCAACAACTCAACGACTGTGAAGGGACTGGCTTCCTTGATAGGCTGATGATTGGATGTTTCAAATGATATATGCAGGAAAGAAGGGAGAGCCACTTGAGGATCTAAAACCTCTTTTATGGAAGCCGGCTTGGCATAAAAGGAAGGCCAGAGTTAGACTTAAAAAAATGGTTTTCTTTGTGTGATACCTAATGGAAGAGCTTTAAATTTTATATAATGAGCCAAGGAGATTTTAAAAGATATTATTGGATTTAATAGTTAGGTCTATATTTATAAGGGAAATAAATTACTTAAATAATTGTTTTGAATTATAAATAGAAGATGGATTTAGAGGATAAAGGTCATTTTATGAGTAAGCGATGATATTAAAATGAGAATTAGAATATGATTGTGAAATAAATTAAGAATGTATTGGAAAAAATAATAAGTGTATTTTAGACATGATATTATTTTGTATGAATTAAGGGAACTGGGGGCTATCCAAAACTTATATATTATTGGACAGTAAGCCAACTGGATCATCGTAATTGAAACCAGACAAAAGTTAAAAACAGGATCTGGAGATATATAATCTAAAAGTTGTTTATAAATGTTTTAAATGATTGAGTTATAACTAGCAATCTACTAATTTGAATTTGATATAATAACTAAGAGAAACAGAGAGGAAATTTCTGATGATGTAAACTGATATATGTATGGATAAGCATGTTATTGGACTTTGTATTACCCAACCACCATGTTTCTTCCTTTTTTTTTTGTAAAGATTTTATTGTTTTTTTTCATCAACATATGTTAATTTTTCCAATCAACAAGTTGTCTGGAGTTTGCTATGCTAGTACATATTCAATTCCTAATCCTTCATTCTTTCCTCTAGCCAAGAATAAAATAGGTTCCAAATTTGATAGTAGTCTGTATCTTCTTTATCTTTCAACCTCATAGTTTTGAACTTTATTTGGCAAGGGAAAAAAGCTAGAATTAAGATGAAAACATTACAAGATGCTAAGGAAAATGGAGGTTTTGGATTGCCGGAATGGATGTTGTATTACCAAGCATCTGTGTTAACATGGGTGAAAGAGTGGATAACACTTAGAAACAAAAGGATATTGTATTTAGAGGGACATGATTTACAATTGGGGTGGCATGCTTTCTTATGGTACGGAAAAAACAGAGTCCATAAGTACTTTCAAAATCATTTTATAAGAAATGCCTTGTCAACAGTATGGGAAAAAATTAAAGCTAAAATATATTTAAAAATTCCAGGGTGGTTATCAACGATGGAGGCATTTATACATCCGAACTTGGTAGACTTTGAAAAAATATGGACATATAAAGATATTCTAGATATTGATGGGAAATTAAAATCTAAACAAGAATTGGAAAATCAGGGAATTAACTTGTCCTGGTGGGCACATTTACAGATACAACGTAGATATGAAAAAGATGTAAAAATGTATGGATTTTATAAGGATCAAACTGTGTTTGATAAGATTTTGTTAACCTCAGATGAGAAATTAATCAAGAAAATGTATAACTTTTTGTTAATTTTGGATATGGAAAGTGAACAAGTGAAAGAAACAATGACAAGATGGGTAAAAAAAATTGGCTATAATATAGAATTAGAAAAATGGCAAATGTTATGGGATAGAAACTACAAATTAACAATGTCAACCTCATACAAAGAAAATCTGTACAAAATGTTTTATAGATGGCACCTGCCACCAGCAAGATTAGCAAAAATGTTTAAAAATATGTCAGATAGACGTTGGAAATGTAAATATAACATAGGCACATATTATCACATTTGGTGGACATGTGGTAAGGCAAAGGCCTATTGGAGAAAGATACATATGTGGTTAGAAAAAATATTGGGTGAACAAGTGGACTTTAAACCTGAACTTTTTTTTACTAGGTATTATGCCTGAAAAGACTAATAAGCAGAAATTAGATTTAATCCTACACATTACTACAGCAGCGAGAATAATTTTTGCACAATACTGGAAGAATGAAGGACTGCCATCAGAAGAAGAAATAATCAAGAAAATATTGGAATGTGCAGAGATGGACAGATTAACATGTTGCTTCCTTAAATACCCGAAGGTTTGTAAAAATGGAAAATCAATAAAACTTGTTTAAAAAAAAGTTTCTTATTTTATTATATTTTTTTACATTGTTATACTGCCAAAATCCAAATACACCTGGTGCTATAACATTACCTAATGACATAGTTTGTAAACATGAGCAAAGCTAGCTGATTTCCAAATGCCAGAAAAAGCTAGCTATGAAGCTCAAGCAATGGAGGTAGTTTTTCATGGCAGCGGGGAAGTGTTCTGGTATACAGGAGCCTCTGGAGAGTAACTGTTCCATATCCTAAAAGTTTTGCATTGTCAAGCTACCTCTGTAACAGGGCCCTGGGTGCCTATCTGGCAGCTGTCCAAGCGACCTCAAACAGAAAGCACATTGTGAGTCTTGTTGACAATTTGGGCAAGGAAGGAAAGTATAGAAAAAGTTTAACAAAAGGACACTATCTATGCTTTAGGACTGATATCGCTGGAGCCAAAGCAAGTCTCATTTGTCTTAGCTGGCCAGTATTGACATTTTTTGCTTTCAGTATTAATTGTTGGACTATTACTGAAATCTATATAAGTCTTTAAGAAGCCCTGAGGCAGAACATTCATTTTAGCACTTTCTTTTTCTCACATTTCCTTCTAACTTCATCCCATAACAAGATATTTTTTTCTCAGTTATTCTTGTCTATTAAAGTCTATGGCCTAGTAAGCATATGAGGGGAAATCCAAAATTATGAAATAAAGCGGAGAGGGTATAGGTAGTCCTCATCTTACATCCAGTTGCTAAGTGACCTTGTGAAATTAAAATGGAACCCCCAAAAGCTACTTAGGACTAGTTTCAAAGTTATGGCTGCTGTAGCACCCCTGTGGATATATGCACAAAATTCAGACACATTTGTCCTTATAACTGACCACAGGGATATTGCAGTGCCCCCTCCCAGGACTTGGCCTGTTTCCCATCCCACTGAGTCTCAACCTCTCCTCCCCATCCCCATCACTGATTACACACTTTGGGAGAGCTCAAGAGCTTGTGTTAGGGAAGGAGGGCAGGAGAGTCCTCCCTAGGATGTATTGCTTAGTCCTGGAGGCAGTCACCATTTTGGAGTAGCCATATTGCAAACATTTCAAAAATAGTGCCCGCTTCCAGGACCAAGCCACACAGCCTGAGGGGTGGAGCAGTCTACCTTCCTTCCCCAACATGAGATCTTCCAAAGGTAAGTGTGCAATCAGGCATGTTGGGTGGGGAGAAGAGGTAGGATCTGCTGGAGGGGAAACAGGCCCAGGGCGAGCAAGGATCCTGAGGGCCAGGAAACAGAACATAGAGTATTTCATGGAGTTGGGGAGGCCTTGAGAGGTCCTGGAGCAGGTGGAGGGGCTGCACTAGGCCTCCTAGGATCTTCTCCACCCCCGAGGCATCCTGCACTCTGCTTAGCCCACAGAATGGCTTAAAGGAGGCATCAAGGAGAACAGGGGTGGAGCTCATCAAGCAAGGTGATCATATGGATGCCTCACTTAATGACCATTATGATTTGCAACTGTAATAGGCAGGCTCCATTACAGTCATAACTTAGTGTTAAGTATTTGGTTCTTGAAGGCATTAAGCAAGACAAGTGTTGAAACAGCAACAAGTTTATTTAACTCTGAACAGAAGCAGTTCAAATAGCTGCTGTGCAGCTATTTATATGGTTAGCCTCCAGGCGGCAACCAATAGGTTTAAAGTAACAGTTTCCCACCCAAAACCTAATTACCAGCCTGGAGACAGCAAGTCTGGCTTAAGTAACAGCAGCCGTTACATAACAACAGAATTTAGGTCAGACATTCAAACCTTTACAACCACTGCTGCCACACACAAAGCCCCTTGCCCGTAATTCCGGGTCCAAACCCGGTCACCCACTTGCAGACTTCTGGGCGCCTTTGGCCATGCAGAGTTCGATGCAACTCGGTCGGGGTGGAGCCTGTCCAGCTTAGTGATCAAACGTCGGCCCCAACGTAGCTTGGCTGGGCTTCTGCCCATGGCTATGCACAGAGTTGTACGCTGGCAGAGTAGAAAGTCTGCCAATCTGTGGTGCCAGTTTCCTGTGACAATCCATTTTAGGGACTCCTTGGTTGTGTGGACCATGCGTTCCACTTGGCCATTCGAGGCCAGGTGAAAGGGAGCCAACATGGTGTGCCTTATGAGGTTTGTCCTGAGGAAGGACTGGAATTCTGAAGCAGTAAACTGAGCCCCATTGTCTGATACTAAGATGTCTGGAAGCCCGTGTGTTGCAAAGATTCTGCACAGTTTCTGGATAGTCCTGGAAGTAGTCATATTGGGAACTGGTGCAACCTCTAACCATTTTGAATGGCTATCGACCATTATTAAAAACAGCTGTCCCTGAAAGGGCCCAGCAAAGTCAATGTGGATTCTTGACCATGGTGTGTGAGTGTCCTCCCATTGGTGGACAGGGGCTTGTGGCATCTCCAGTCTGGACTGTTGACACATGATGCAACCATGTACTTGGGCCTCGATAGCCTTATTTAGCCCAGGCCACCAAAGGTAGCTCCTTGTGAGTGCCTTCATCCGGACTATTCCCGGATGGCCCTCATGCAGAGACTCAAGCACTCTGGGTCTGAATGAGCTGGGAACTATGACCCTACTTCCCCAAAGGATGCACCCTTTATGAGCTGAAAGCTCATCTTTTCGCATGAAAAAGCTCTGAAATTCTGGGCCTGGACATTTGTCTAGCCATCCTGTGTACACCCAATTCAATACACGACTCAGTATTTTGTCAGCTGCCGTCTCAGCAGCTACATTCCCAGCGTGAAGGGGAGACTCCAGCAGATCCTGGATAGCCAGGATACATGCAGCTGGAGCTGGAGCTGGCTCTACATGTGGTAGGGGCAACCTACTAAGGCTGTCTGCATGGCCCATTTCTTTGCCCGGTTTGTGAACCAGCCTGTAGTTGTAGGCTGACAGAAAAATAGACCACCTCAACATTCAAGGCAACAGAATCTGGGGTGTCTGTTTGTTCATAGTGAACAACCCTAGGAGTGGCTTGTGGACTGTAAAGACTGTGAACTGGCAACCATACAAGTAGTCATGGAATTTTTTAACTCCAGCCACGATTGCCAAAGCCTCCTTATCAATTTGCGCGTAGTTGCGCTCTGTGGATGACAGGGTCCTAGAATAATAGGAGATGGGAGACTGTTTCCCATCAGCTGACAAATGGCTCAACACAGCCCCAACCCCATATGGAGATGCATCACATGCGATGCAGACTGGCAGCCTTTTGTTAAAATGCGTGAGTACAGAGTTGTCCAAGAGCCAGTGTAATGGCTCTGCTACGCGCCTTGTTTGGAAGGAAGGCATGGTAAAAATTAAGAAGGCCCCAAAAGGCCTGAAGCTCTCCCTTGGACTTCGGGCTTGGGGCCTGCTGAATCGCTTTCAGCTTTGAGTCCACTGGATGGATGTTGTTGGCATCGATGCGGAACCCCAAGAACTCCGTTGACTCAACCCCAATCTTGCATTTTTCTTTCTTTAATCTTTAATTTAATTAGAGCCACTGAAGGACGGCTCTAAGCCATTCACCCAGGATCTTTGCAGTTTCTCTGGTGATGAGAACATCATCAAAGTATAGGAAGACCCCTGGAATGCCCTTGAGCGTTTGCTCCATTACTCCCTGGAAAATCCCTGGGGCTACACTCATCCCAAACTGTAGGCACTTGACCTTGAAGGCCTCCCGATGGGTGACGATGGTTTGGGTGGCTGCCGTGGCCTCGTCCACCGGCAGCTGTTGGTAGGCCTGTGCCAATCTAATTTGACGAACACACAGCCACCTTGCAATGACGCCAAAATATGTCTGACAACTGGCACTGGGTACGCGTGCTGCTGAAGTGCCCAGTTAATGGTACACTTGTAGTCAGCACATATTCACACTTCCCCATTGGCCTTTAGTGGCATTACTATGGGGGTCTCCCACTCCCCACTGTCTATGGGCTGCAATACCCCCTGACTGACCAGCTTGTCCAACTCTGTGTCGATTTTTTGTTTTAAAACAAAAGGCACTCGACGAGGCTTGATCCGTACTGGCGTTACCATAGGATCAAGATTGAAGGCTATTGGAGGACCCTTGTACTCCCCTAGGCGTGAACTGAAAATATCTGAGAATTCTTGGCAGACTGAAGACAAATCCGCCATTTGTGTCCGGTGAATGCCGGTTACTTGAATGCCCAATGCGTCAAACCAATCGAGCCCTATGAGGCTCATGCATTGGCCTTCTACCACAACAACAAAGGGGCCTGCAAACCCCTTGAAATTCACTAGAAGTGTGGCTTCACCCTTGACCACCACTCGGGAGTTTTGGAAGTCGGTGAGCATTAAATTAGATGGCCGAAGTTTGGCCCATCTATTGCTGCGGCTGCATATGTGCCTAAATATTCTATAGAGATGATGGACATGGCTGAGCCTGTGTCTAGTTCCATCTTACATGGAACTCCCTGAAGCTTGACTTGGAGTCGAAGCTTCGGCTTAAGGGGGTGATGGGCACCAGTGCTGAGAACGCTCCTTCAGCTGGTGCAGAACCCTACTTGGGGTTGCCCCGGGACCCCAGTACCTCTCCTGATTGAGTCTTCCTGTGGATGGTCCCTCTGGCGACCTCGACAGACGGCGGCAATGTGGCCTGACTTGCCACATGGCCGGCACGTTGCTGTACATTAATGACATTCCGTGAGTTGATGGCAGCCTCCACAACCCATGCACCTTCTCTTGGTTCCTCTGTAGCTTGTCGACTTCATAGTCTGAGTCGATGTCTTCCCTTCGCTAGGTGTCCTCGTGGTGGACTGCTTTGGTGCTTGACACATTTTTGGAGGGCCGCAGTGCTTCAACGGCCCCTCCGGCGGCTTCGTCCACCATGACCTCCTTTAAGGCCTCCTGTAGCGAGAGAGTCTCCTTAGCGAAAAGTTTTTGTTGGAGCTCTCGATTCCAGAGGCCGCAGACTAGACGGTCCCTTAGTCTCTCCTCCAAATCTGTGAAATTACAGAGTCAGGATGCTTGACGAAGAGCGGCGATGAATTCTGTGGCCAATTCGCCGGGTTGTTGCTCCCGCTGCTCAAAAGCATGCCTCCATGCTATCATGGATAATTTTGGCTCAAAATGGTCTCAGAGCCTTTTCTTCAAGGCCACATAGGTGACGGACTTGAGCGGCGTCGGGGCGACCAGGTTTTCCACAATGTCGAAGGTGGCGGGGCCGCACATGCAGAGGAGGGTCATGGCCTTCAGTCCATCTTTGGCGACCTGGTTGGCGCAGAGGTAGTTTTCTACGTGGGAAATATAGGACGCCCATAGCTCCGGGTGGTTGACGTCAAACTGTTTGAGTTTCCCCACTTTCGCCATGGTAAGTTGCTTGCGTTTCTTGTTGCTCACGTTGCCTTGTGCTGCTGGCTTCTGCGTAGGCCCTAGGATGGATCCTTAGGGCGTGGTGGTCTCCAGCATGGCTTGCTTGGCAGACCGAGGGGGGGAAACGTAGTTCCCGCCAGGCTCTGTGATGGCCTCACCCCCTAGTGACTTCAGACTCTTATGATGAAGCAGAACATCCCACATTCATCGCCACTGTTAAGTATTTGGTTCTTGAAGGCATTAAGCGAGATGAGTGTTGAAACAGCAACAAGTTTATTTAACTCTGAACAGAAGCAGCTCAGATAGCTATTTATATGGTTAGCCTCCAGGCGGCAGCCAATAGGTTTAAAGTAACAGTTTCCCACCCAAAACCTAATTACCAGCCTGGAGACAGCAAGTCTGGCATAAGTAACAACAGCCGTTACGTAACAACAGAATCTAGGTCAGACATTCAAACAAGTGATTAGACATTAAGCAAGTGATTCAAAACAGTTGTGACCAATACATTACACTTAGGGACTATCTGTATTTTATCAGATAGCTTAATGCTACTATTGCACTGTAAAACAAGGAGCTTAATCTCAAACAGGAGTCAGAAACCTTGTCAAAATGCTAGTGAGTATCATATGAAACAACTTGTTCACATCTTTACTTTTGCTTAGTCCATTAATTCTATACTGTAGCTAAAAAAAATTGTTCTCCCAACACTTAATATCTCCCAATATTCATTTAGCACATCCTTCCTGCAAACCTGGAGACATTTACCTTACAGAGTTAATGGACTCCTTTTGGTCCAGGATTACATTTTTAATGGGAAGATTGAGCAGGCAGGAGGAAAAAGAGAAAGTGGATGTTGCTTTGTGAAATGGAGCATTATAACAGTGTTTATGTAATACTGTGAATATGGAATTTTCTATCTCTTTCTATTTTCTGTGTGTTTATATTAAAGAGAGGCTATAGAGCAGTGGTGGTGAACCTATGGACAGGTGCCAGAGGCAGCACTCAGAGCCCTCTCTGTGGGCACGTGCACCATGCCCCAGAGATGGCAACTGTCCTTCTTCAACCAGTCGCCTGCTAACTTGCCTGCTAACTCGCAGAGGTCCCACGTGGCCGGATGCATCCCGGCACAGCTGGTTTCCCTCCCCCCCATCCCGTCCCTCCTGAACTCGCATGCTCTCCTTTTCCTGGGCACGACCCACTGCATCACCTCCTCAGCTGTTGGCCGGCCATCCAGCTCAGAGGCGGCTTCTTTGAACTGCTGGTGGCGGGCTGCGGAGCCCCAGAGTGCACCAGTTGAGGGGCCAGCAGGCTGTGGCTGCTGACGGACACTGTCGGCCCCCATGTGCTCTCTGGCCTCTGTGTGCGGGGGCCGCAGTCATCCCGGCCCTTGCCTTGCCCCATGGCAATGGCACTCCTGCCCTGCCTCGCCTCACCCCGCAGGACGAGCGTCCTGCCTACCGCCCCATCTGCCAGAGACCCTCTGGATATCCCCCAACCCTGTCCGGCCTCCACAGGCATCCCTCCCCACGAGCAACATTGAGGTGACCACGCCTACCTTGGCCACACCCATCCAATCTGCCATGACCACCATAGCCATACCCACCCAGTGTGCCATGCCCACCTGGCACTCAGCGATAAATAAGTGGGCTTTGGGTTGCAATTTGGGCACTCAGTCTCTAAAAGGTTCACCATCACTGCTAAAGAGAAAAAAATTCATGCAATATTTCCTATCTAGAATGCTTAAAAATATCATCTGTAGCTCTTTCTAGCTTTACAAAGCTGACATTAAGAATGAAAATAAAGTAGATCACAACCTACTACTCGATAAGATAGAAAAATGTGGGTTAGACAGCATCACCACCAGATGGATTCGTAGCTCTCTGACCGGCCGTACTCAGCGTGTGGTCCTCAATGGAACTGCATCTACATGGAGGGAAGTGTGTAGTGGGGTGCCCCAGGGCTCTGTTCTAGGCCCAGTGCTCTTCAACATCTTCATCAATGATTTGGATGAGGGGATAGATGGGGAACTCATCAAATTTGCGGATGACACCAAGCTGGCAGGAATAGCCAACACTCCAGAAGACAGGCTTAAGATACAGGAGGACCTGGACAGACTTGAACACTGGGCGCTATCTAACAAAATGAAATTCAATAGTGAAAAAAGTAAGGTTCTACATTTAGGCAAGAAAAATCAAATGTACAGGTATAATATAGGGGGTACCTTGCTCAATAGTAGTAACTGTGAGAGGGATCTCGGAGTCCTAGTGGACAATCACTTAAATATGAGCCAGCAGTGTGCTGCAGCTGCCAAAAAAGCCAACACAGTGCTGGGCTGCATTAACAGAGGGATAGAATCAAGATCACATGAAGTATTAATACCACTTTACAATGTCTTGGTAAGGCCACACTTGGAATACTGCATCCAGTTTTGGTCACCATGATGTAAAAAAGATGCTGAGACTCTAGAAAGAGTACAGAGAAGAGCAACAAAGATGATTAGGGGACTGGAGGCTAAAACATATAAGGAACGGTTGCTGGAATTGGGTATGTCTAGTTTAATGAAGAGAAGGACGAGGGGGGACATGATAGCAGTGTTCCAATATCTCAGGGGCTGCCACAAAGAAGAGGGAGTCAAGCTATTCTCCAAGGCGCCTGAAGGTAGGACGAGAAGCAACGGGTGGAAACTGATCAAGGAGAGAAGCAACTTAGAACTAAGGAGAAACTTCCTGACAGTGAGAACAATTAACCAATGGAACAACCTGCCTCCAGAAGCGGTGAATGCTCCAACACTGGAAGTTTTTAAGAAGAGACTGAACAGCCATTTGTCTGAAATGGTGTAGGGTTCCTGCCTGAGCAGGGGGTTGGACTCGATGACCTCCAAGGTCCCTTCCAACTTTATTATTATTATTATTAAATGGATTAAAATGTCAGCCCAATGTTGAAAAGCTGTCAAATTTGCCAGCTGGGGTGAAACTGCTTATTAGTCATGTTGATTTGTTGATATCTCTCATATTTCCATGATTCCCAGTGTAAGGCCATGAAAGCAAAAAATATAAAATCCATTGCTTATCCAAACCAAGAATACTCTAGTTGAGTCATGCCCTGGCTAGTACAGAAGTTTTTCCAAAATGGGACCTCTTCAGAATGTCAAAGAGCTGCAAGTTCATTAGTTTCCTGCATCTTTGAGTTCTCCTTTCCATGTGCTTAATCATATGCATAGCCTATCACTTCAGGATGGATATCACTGACTACGTAATCAAACTCTACTGCTTTGCAAAACATCAAGAGTGCTCTTATATAGAGTGTTGAACTATTGGTTCCATTTTGCTAGTCAGAAGCAGTTCCTCAAACAGGGAAAAGAGCATTTCTACCCTTACTGAATATGTGTGAGAATAAAACTGGTCAGAATTTGATATAAAGAATGTGCTCTGTCACTACACCATAAATTGGACTAGTATATAATTGTATAAATGCTACAATCATGGTATAAATGTTTCTAAACACATTCTTCCAAAAATGCATTTATAAACATTTTATCCTGAAATATATATATTAATACATATTTTGTAATACTTTTGAGCAGAGAACCGGTTGGAGAATGGCAAAATCCTCAAGAAATATAATCCATATTAAAAGTCTATGTTAAATTCTCATATTATTCTGGAAATCTGAGAGGTCAGTTCACTTTGAAGTGTGGGACAAATTATTTCTCAACCACTGATGATTTCTTTTCTACTATCTGAGCCAGTAGAATTGCAGTGGTCTATAAATATGAGTTGATGAATGGTTTGTTTGTTTTTTACTTTTTAAAAAATGAAGTTAAAAATCTCAATTTATTCCTAAAACAAAAAGAATTTTTAAAAACCTTTCATTTTTCTCTTTTCCCCCTTCATTGAATTGAATAATTTCAATAGTGTCTGGGTGTACATTGGAATAAACCCCGAATTCTTTAATCAAAATAAATTGTACTTGGTTGAATATACACAATGTGCCAAATCTCAATCAAGCAAACTGGATTTAGTGGTTTGTGTGTACAGATCCAATGTGGAACATAACAGGGATGTCAAAGAGGAATAAAGAGACAGTTGTCCTTCTTAAATTATCTCTTTTAAAAAATATAGGTCACATTTGGCAAGTTTGAGACAATATTGTTGAAAAACTTTTACATGTTCAGACTTTTACATGTTGAAATATTGTTTCAACATGTAAAAAACAAGAAAAAATTCAAGGAAACGATTGGTCCATTAATGGGAGAAATTTGCAAGAAGGTGACAAGCAACAGGGAGAAAGCAGAACTGCTTAACTCATTTTTTGCATCCGTCTTTACACAAAAAGAAAAAACAGTCCAACCTATCAAAAAAGTACCGTAAAAAACAGATTAGAAACATAAATTAAAATAGGCAAGAAAATAATAAATGAGCACCTGTCCACCCTAAACAAGTTGAAATCAGTAGGACCAGATGGATTACAGCCCAAGGTTCTGAAGGAACTGGCAGACAGGAACTCAGAACCACTGAAATATATCTTTCAAAGATCCTGGAGCACTGGGGAACTACCAGAGGACTGGAAAAGAGCTGATGTACTTCCCATCTTCAAAAAAGGGGAAAAATGGATCCAGGAAACTACAGACCTATCAGCCTGACCTTAATATCTGGGAAGATTCTGAAAAAAATAATCAAGCAACAAATCAATGAACATCTAGAGGCAAACAAAGTCATAACCAAAAGCCAACATGGATTTGTCAAAAACAGACCATGCCAGACAAAACTTATTGCATTCTTTGACAAAGTGACAAAATTAGTGGACCAGAGGAATGCTGTGGATATAATTTACTTGGACTTCAGTAAGGCATTTGATGAAGTAGACCACAACCTACTACTTAATAAGATAGAAAATGGGTTAGACAGCACCAGCACCAACCATACTCAAGTGTAGTTCTCAATGGAACTGCATTTACAGGGAGGAAGTATGCAGTGGTATACCCCAAGGCTCTCTTTTAGGCCCAATACTCTTTAACATTTTCATCAATGATTTGGTTGGGGGGATAGATGGGGAACTCATCAAATTTGCAGATGATACCAAGCTGGCAGGAATAGCCAACACTCCAGAAGATGGGCTTAAGATACAGAAGGATCTTGATAGACTTGAACATTGGGCACTATCTAACAAAATGAAATTCAATGGTGAAAAAAGTAAGGTTCTACATTTAGGCAAGAAAAAACAAATGCACGGGTATCGTATACTGTAGGTGGTACCTGGCTCAATAGTAGTAACTGTGAGAGGGATCTTGGAGTCCTGGTGGACAATCACTTAAATATGAGCCAGCAGTGCGCTGCAGCTGCCAAAAAAGCCAACACAGTTCTAGGCTGCATTAACACAGGAATAAAATCAAGATCATGTGAAGTGTTAATACCATTTTATAAGGCCACACTTTGAATATTGCATCCAGTTTTTTACATCACCATGATGTAAAAAAGATGTTGAAAGTCTAGAAAGAGTGCAGAGAAGAGCAACAAAGATGATTAGGGGACTGGAGGCTAAAACATATAAAGAACGGTTGCCAGAATTAGGTATGTCCAGTTTAATGAAAAGAAGGACTAGAGGTGACATAATAGCAGTGTTCCAATATCTCAGGGGTTGCCACAAAGAAGAGGGAGTCAAGCTATTCTCCAAAGCACCTGAGGGCAGGACAAAAAGCAATGGATGGAAACTAATCAAGGAGAGAAGCAACCTAGAACTAAGGAGAAATTTCATAACAGTCAGAACAATTAATCAGTGGAACAACCTGCCTCCAGAAGTTGTGAATGCTTCAACACTGGAAATTATTAAGAAGATTTGTCTGAAATGGTAGGGGGTTGGACTAAAGCAGGAGGTTGGACTAGAAGACCTCCCTTCCAACTTATTCTATTCTATTCTATTCTATTCTATTCTATTCTATTCTGTTCTGTTCTGTTCTGTTCTGTTCTGTTCTGTTCTAAATAACCTTCCTGTTTTGATTGAAAATAGCAAAATTAGAGGTAGCAAAAGATTATCTGGGCCTCCTATAAAAAACAATCAAGAAGAAAAGTACAATGGTTCTGAATCTATTATGAAAAGCAACAAAAGATGCAATGTCATTTTTAATAACAAACTGCCTAGAGTAATTTAATAGAGTAGAGGCAATTCTGCATACCCTTATTCAATGCACAAGATACCAAATGTATATTATTTTCATATTATGAATAATATGTGGGGAAGAGATAAAAAAGGAAGATCTAACATTGGAATAGGGAGAGATAAGATGCAAGGGTAGGATGAGAGAAACAAGAGTAATGATAGATGAATGCATGCAAATGTATTTGTAATGACCTGAATATGTGAAACAATCATCATGATGCCACAGGCAGAGTGTTCATAACATCTCACATTACCTCCATCACAATTTCAAGAGAAGCAGCAGTTCACACCTCTTCAGCTGTAAATGAGCAAGTCACTGAGTACTTACATATATGAATGAAGTCCCAGAAAGTAAAGACAGTGGGTTCATTACTATGATTTCATTTATTGAAACAAAAGTATAAAATTGGGATATTTTCTCCACTGACTTTAATATAAGATTTTTTTAGAGTAGCATCAAAGAACAGGTGTGATTTGTGTGCCATATATATTTAGATGGAATTTAAATTAGCTTTTTTTAAAATGTAAAATATTCTACCATGTACTTAATTTGTTGTAATTTCCTAGGGATGTGATGGCACAGAGGCTTAATGATGCTGGATGCGCTGAGCAATTATCAGCATTCTGGTGATTTGAGTCCATCTCTGTGGGACAGGTGAGCTCCCGTCTCTTGTCCCTATCTCCTGCCTACCTAGTAGTTCAAAAGCATTGTTTGTGAGTAGATAGATAGATACCAACATTTTGGTGGTGGGAAATTGCTGGCTGCATTTTGCATGGGGAGCTGGAACAGGTGCTGGATCTGCCCAAATGCGATTGGTGGAAGAGCAGTGGAGGAAAGTCTCAGATGAGCCAACTTCCTCTGAGAATGCTGCAGGTGTGAACCTAGTTGTCTTCTTGTGATACACTGGTACAATAAATGGATTAGCAACTGTCAACTGCCAGGACCTCTACTGTGTGTGTAACATTGTAGTCTCCCTGGCCTTGTATGCTATATGCTAAATAAATAAATCTAATTTCCTTCAGTGTTTTTCTATTTTTAAACTGACCCTGTTGCCTTTTGCCTCATTCATACAATATTGTGGCTATAAAGCTTTAATTAATGTATTGTATTCCTTTTTTTAAAAAAATCCACCGTTGGAGCATTCACAGTTTCTGGAGGCAGGTTGTTCCACTGATTAATTGTTCTAACTTTCTCCTTAGTTCTAGGTTGCTTCTCTCCTTTATTAGTTTCCATCCGTTGCTTCTTGTCCTGCCTTCAGGTGTTTTGGAGAATAGCTAGATTCCCTCTTCTTTGTGGCAGCCCCTGAGATATTGGAACACTGCTATCATGTCACCTCTAGTCCTTCTCTTTATTAAAGTAGACATATCCATTCCGGCAACTGTTCTTTATATGTTTTAGCCTCCAGTCCCCTAATCATCTTTGTTGCTCTTCTCTGTACTCTTTCTAGAGTCTCGACATCTTTTTTACATTGTGGTGACCAAAACTGGGTGCAGTATTCCAAGTGTGGCCTTACCAAGGCATTGCAAAGTGGTATTAACACTTCATGTGATCTTGATTCTATCCCTCTGTTAATGCAGCCTAGCACTGTGTTGGCTTTTTTGGCAGCTGCAGCACACTGCTGGCTCATATTTAACTAATTGTCCACTAGGACTCCAAGATCCCTCTCACAGTTACTACTATTGAGCCAGGTACCACCTATACCAGGGGTGGGGGAACCTTGGCTCTTTTATGACTAGTGGACTTGAACTCCCAGAATTCCTGAGCCAGCATGGATGGCTCAGGAATTCTGGGAGTTGAAGTCCACAAGTCATAAAAGAGTCAAGGTTCCCCACCCCTTACCTATACTATACTTGTGCATTTGGTTTTTCTTGCCTAAATGTAGAGCCTTACTTTTTTCACCATTGAATTTCATTTTGTTAGATACCACCCAATGTTCAAGTCTGTCAAGATCATTCTGTATCTTAAGCCTGTCTTCTGGAGTGTTGGCTATTCCTGCCAGCTTGGTGTCATCTGCAAATTTGATGAGTTCCCCATCTATCCCCTCATCCAAAATATTGATGAAGATGTTGAAGAGCACTGGGCCCAGAACAGAGCCCTGGGGCACCGCACTACACACTTCCCTCTGTGTAGATATAGTTCCATTGAGGACCCCACACTGAGTACGGTCAGTCAGCCAGCTACAAATCCATCTGGTAGTGATGCTGTCTAACCCACATTTTTCTATCTTATCAAGTAGTAGGTTGTGGTCTACTTTATGCCTTACTGAAGTCCAAATAAATTATATCCACAGCATTCCTCTGGTCCAGTAATTTTGTCACCTAGTCAAAGAATGCAATAAGATTTGTCTGGCATGATCTGTTTTTGACAAACCCATGTTGGCTTTTGGTAATGACTTTGTTTCCTGGATCCATTTTTCCCCTTCTTTTCCAGTTCTCTGGTAGTTCCCCAGTGCTCCAGGATCTTTGAAAGATATAGTTCAGTGGTTCTGAGATCACATCTGCCAGTTCTTTCAGAACCTTGGGGTATAATCCATCTGGTCCTGGTGATTTGAACTCGTCTAGAGTGGACAGGTGCTCACTTACCATTTCCTTGCCTATCTTAACTTGTGTCTCTAATCTGTTTTTTACGGTACTGTTTTTGATAGGTTGGACTGGAATCAGGACTGGAAAAGGGAATCAAAATTCCCTTTTATCTATTTCTTTTTTTTTCTATATTTTTGTTTGTTTTAAATCCAAAACCTACTGCTGAGTTGAACCTTCAATTTCTGAGTTGGAAAAAAACCTATTCTGGCAGAAAATTGGCTGCTTCCACTGGTGATCACTATCCTAGTTCCAAGGTGCCTATTTTAAATCACAGTCAAATTGTCATCACTTGATTATGCACCTATATAAGGCATATTAAGCAAAATATTTGATTCCTCAGCTCTGTTTTCCTCACCTACTCCATTTTGTTATTTCATTTTCTTGGTTTGCATGGCAGTATGATTTGGTATATTTGTCTAGCCATTGATAGATCATTGGCAGGGTAGTTTCCAAACTTGATTCCTGAGGTTTCAAGACAACTGTGTTTTTCTGTTTCACTGTGCTGCTCCTGTTCCATCAGCAACAGATAGCCTCAGGTACAGAGGCAGCTATGCAGTCTCCTTTTGGAGAGGAGGGGAGAGGAGAGGAAGAGTATCAGAATTAGGGGAGAAGTCATATGCACACCAGACTAAAGTAGCCAATAAGTGCTGTGCTGTCATCACACCTCTTGACTGCTACAGACAGAACAGTCTGAAATTTCTTACATATCTTGAAACCATGGTGGATTCTCACAAGTTTAAGGGGAAAACGCTATTGTAAAAATGGAATAAATAAGAACAATTGGAGCTTGACTCATTCTTGGATTTAGGACATCATGAAGACACAGCAGAATAAAAAGGGTGCCAGGCACTGTCATATTCACACTATAGTTAGACCCAAGTGGAGAAAGGTCCAACCTCTGAAAGCTACCTTGGAAGTGCCAAGTATAAAACTTTCTAACCCAATGTAATTGTCATGGTTCCGAAGGAAGAAGCTCTTCAAAGAACTTTGAGGCATTGTTTACCTTAAAGAATCTTTAATGTAGCAATATAGCTTCGATACGTACATAACCAAAGCCAAAATCTGAATTCTCCTCCCCTAAACACATAGTATCTAACCATAATTCACTCCTTCATTTAACAG
Organism: Protobothrops mucrosquamatus; assembly: GCF_001527695.2. Taxonomy (NCBI): domain Eukaryota; kingdom Metazoa; phylum Chordata; class Lepidosauria; order Squamata; family Viperidae; genus Protobothrops; species Protobothrops mucrosquamatus. The sequence goes on from NW_015386431.1 coordinate 432,185, forward strand.
TCATTAATCACATTCTCCAATTAGTTTGAAGTGCGAACTTTCCCTCCAGTTGCTTAACCCTCCATTTCTTATCTCCTCTTATTACAAACAACCTTGAAGAATACTCTACTGAGATATTGTTATGGCTAACTAATCCCCCTGCACATTCTTCCCCCCTCCCCTCCAGCACCATCTAATTCTAAATCTAAAAGTAATACATAGGTTAAATAGAAAATGTCTGCATCTTCGTATATTTTCACAGCAAGAACATCCAATGTTAGCAGCGTTGACAGTAATTTTTAAAGAAACTTCACTATTTTTCAGATACCATATAGATACAAAAAACCCTTGACAAAAAATATTTTTGTTCTTTTTTGATGGTGTTGAAAGAAAAGTCTTCATCCTGGTTCATCCAAGCTGGGGATAAATAAACAACATGGCAACTGCTTTGGGAAGAAGGTTGCAGTTTATTGAAGAGGCAGAAAGATGGTTCTTGCAGGAAAGACCAGAGAAAAAGAAGGGCTGAGCACATGGGTAGTAGGTTTTTATACCCTCTCTAGCCTTTTGTTTGGAATAGTTTCCTGTTCCTGTGGCATGAACTTTGTCATGTATTCTGACCTGAGTTTAGGTGTGCCTCTCTGGTATTCTTTATGCTGATGGGTTAGTCCTATTATCATATCCTGCTTCCCTGGTGATGGGGCTAATGGAACCTAGAGTTTGGGTGGGGTATGCAGATTTTAGGTCTTTGTCTTCTTGATCTCCTTGCTGGGGGCTTTCTGTTGGTTTACATCTGCATTTGTAAAGGGCTGGCTTCTGCTTTGGGGAGGGAGACCTGGGGCTATCGAGGAAAACTGGGCATGCTTTTCTGTCTCTTTAAGATCCTTTTTTTTTNGGCAGAGAAAACATGTTGACCAAAACGTCCAACAGCAATTCCTCCACTTGGGATTATTCTCTGTCCAAACTTGGATAAAACTTTTTAATGTAGAAAAATCATGATATCTTTTAGAAGTGTCTTTTTCAACCTTGATGACTGTAAGATTAGATAGATGGATGATAGATGGATGGATGGATGGATGGATGGATGGATGGATGGATAGATAGATAGATAGATAGATAGATAGATAGATAGATAGACAGACAGACAGATAGATAGATAATAGATAGATGATAGATAGATAGATAGATAGACAGATAGATAGATGACAGATAGATAGATAGATAGATAATAGATAGATAGATAGATAGATAGACAGACACAGACAGACAGACAGACAGACAGACAGACAGATAGAGAGATAGATGATTTATAGATAGAGATAGAAAGAGAAAAGATAAAGAGAGAGATTAGAGAAATAGAGAGAGAGAGAGAATTTTTTTTTGGCATCTTCCTCTGTAGAAGAAGAAAAAAGCCTGAAAATTATCAGAAGCTGAGATTGAGCCAAGATTGTTCACAGAGATTGCCTGTACCAACAAGATCAGAGTTCTGAAGGGGGGTTGTTGAATGCCTACTGTATGTAGGTGGATTTTAGCTTCCTATTATATTGGACTCCACGCAAATCAAGGGGGGGGGCGAGATGGCCTTTGCAGGGGAGAGAGATTTATGGTAGCAGCACCTGTGCATACAATTATTCCCTAAAGAGGTGTTGAAAGAAAAATCCAGTTCCAAGCCTGGAATAAAAAAGGAGACTGCCTGCTTAGGAAAGAAGGTTCTTATTTATTTTTATTTTTTTTATTTTTTATTTTTTTTTTTGTAAATTTTTTATTTTTAATACATTCCAGAGTAAATATTCCTAACAATTTGTTTCTCGTGATACAGAAACTTAATACATCATCCTTAACCTCTATATACACCTCATTCTTCTACATAATACAATTATATATACAATTATATGTACAATTATGTGTATGTTTCAATCCTATTGTTAGCTTAAGATCCGAGCAGTTCTCCTTGATTCATACCAGCGATAGAATTTGTCCCAGATTTCGAAATATTCCAGTTCTGTCTTATCTTTCATAGCCAATGTAAGCCTGTCCATCTCTGCACATTTTAGTTAATCTTATGGGCGGGAGATGCCATCTGTAAAACATTTTGTAGAGGTTTTCTTTGTAGGAGGTGGCCAGAGTAAGCTTCTTATTCCTTGCCCATAGTTCTTGCCAGATGTGCAGATCGAAGTTTAATCCAAAATCCTTACTCCATTTTAACATAGTTACTTTTACTTGTTCTTCATACATTGCCAAATCT
>NW_015386431.1:436682-447040 GCF_001527695.2 Protobothrops mucrosquamatus
ATGATAGCAGTGTTCCAATATCTTAGGGGCTGCCACAAAGAAGAGGGAGTCAGGCTATTCTCCAAAGCACCTGAAGGCAGGACAAGAAGCAACGGGTGGAAACTAACCAAAGAGAGAAGCAACCTAGAACTAAGGAGAAACTTCCTGACAGTTAGAACAATTAACCAGTGGAACAACCTGCCTCCAGAAGCGGTGAATGGAAGTTTTTAAGAAGCGGTGAATGGAAGTTTTTAAGAAGAAACTGGACAGCCATTTGTCCGAAACGGTATAGGGTTTCCTGCCTGAGCAGGAGGTTAGACTAGATGACCTCCGAGGTCCCTTCCAACTTTATCATTATTATTATTAAAAAAATAATCCCACTGTAAGGACCCACTTCAATCCCACATCTTAAGGAAGCAGAACTGTTGGAAACAATTTCTTCCAACAGGAACTTTTATTAAGAGTAGTTGATAGCAGGCATAATAGACAGGGTCTGAGGGATTTCTTTACAGATCGATTACTTTAAAGTGTCCCTAAGCACACACCCACACACACAGTTTATCTGGACAATTCAGACCGGCCAATCCCCAGGTAAGTCCATCGTGGGAAAGGGGAGATAACATCAGTCCAGCTCCACAGCCTCTATCACCCTCATCCCAGGTTCTTTTGGCTTGGCTGGGGACTTCCCTGATTTCCTTGCTGGTGATCGGCCTGGATTGCCCCTCTCTCCCACATAATAGACAGGATCTGAGGGATTTCTTTACAGATTGATTACTTTAAAGTATCCTTAAGCACACACCCACACACACACAGTTCATCTGGACGATTCCAACCAGCCAATCCTCAGGTGTTAAGTCCATCGTGGGAAAGGAGAGATAACATCAATCCGACTCTGTTTGTAGTACGATGTTCACACCTCCTTTTGAGAACAGAGAAATAAGCCAGGTCCCGGAGGTTTGTACTTCCTCCCCCCCCCCCTTTTCCTAGCTGTCCGGTTAGGAAGAAGAAAGTTCAGAGAGATGCATAGTGCATGAGGAAATTTGTTACATTGTAATGGATAGCAGGCATGGAGTCAATAAACCAAAGGTTACATTGTAGTGAATAGAGGAAGTGAAAGCAATAAACCCATATGCATATCACCCCTCCCCCTTGGAAGTATGGCAGAATACAGGGAAAGGTGAGATTTGGTTTTAGATCAGAGGAGATAAATAGAAATGAAATATAACTGGATTCTGACACCCACCCGTACGAATCAACTGTTCCATTACCAAAGTAATAGCTCAATCCACATGAGAAGCTGGGTAATAACTTTATTCAGATGAACACAAACATACTGCAGCAACCTGAACAGCAGAAAAAGGAAATAGACTATCTACACAACATTTTCCAACAAAATGGATATCCTTGCAACTTCATTAAAAAATGCCTGACCACTCAACCCAATATAGCACAAGCAAAACAAGCTGTAAAAAGGATAACACTGCCATATATCAAAATCACACCAGAAACTACCAACAGATTATTACAACTACATGGAATCAGAGTAGCACACAAACCAACTAAAGCCCTCCAAAACATCCTAAGTAAACCAAAAGACCCAGCAGCCCTAGAAGAAAAAACAGGAGTCATCTACAAGACAAAAGACTAGCAGAACACATCCATGAATACTAACTAGCAATCTGAAGACATGACTGAAACTCTTTAATTTCAAACATATGGACAGACTTAACTGTAGTTCCACTTGAGAAACTGTGACCATCCTAGACCAAACCAAGTTCCAAAAATTCCTGGAAGCCTGACATTCTGACAAATTGATCATTAGTAGACACATAGACATAAACAACTTCTACATGCTGTGCAAAAGAAACAATCAACAAGCCAAAAAGGAAACAAAAAGACTAAAATACCTCATCAATGCCCAGATGAGCAGAGATTAACATCAGACCAACAATCAAGAAGTAAACAATACTCCAATCGAGGAACTGCCAAACAAGCTAACAGTAAACAGCTCAACCAAAGAATCACCAAGACCACTCCCACCAACACTGACAGGGCAAGCCACTAGAATATAAAATGAGAGCAACCCTATTTCTTATTAGCACTGATGATGTTACCTAGTTTGGGTAATAAATTATCTGCAAGAAAGCAACCAAGTTCAGAGAGCACCAAGGACTCGTCATTTTAACCCTGAGCTACAAATATTCTCCTTTACCAGTTTCCAAGTTTGCTGGATGATAGAGGTTTTACCCAAGTGCAAGAAAAAGTACCATACTTTAGATATTTGAACAAACATTTTGTAAAAATAAAAAACAATTTAATGAAGATGATTTCACTGTTGCCTCTGGAGTTGCTATTATACTATTCTATATCTCTATCAAGTCAGTGACTATACAAAAAAAACCAAGCAGACAAACTATTATTTTAACTAGGATAAAAAAGCAGGTCTGTTGGCAACTATTTGCTTTTGATCAGGCTCAAAATTAAGCTATGCTCCAATAGAGGAGAATGTGAATTTAAAGGAAAGTAGAGTAAGAGTAAAACTGTTTTTGTGTGTGATTGACACCTTAGCTAATTTTTAAAAAAAATACAGGGGAATAACTTGGTTAAGACTGAACATATTCAGGATTTGGAATTTGTTTGTTTACTTATTTTCCTTAGATCAGACATAGAAATGAACTGGAGCCAACCAATGTTTTATGTTATTAGATAAATAAAAGCAATGAAAGTAGTACACATCATTCTCTTTTTCTGAAAATGTGAAGAGTGCATCCTTTTGATAATATATATCCAAATAATATTATTTTAGACTTCATGCAGCTGTAAACATTGCAATTCTTTATATTCATTAAAGTTAGGAACATTTCCTACTTTCAAGAAAAACAAATGCTAGTCTATATCTCATACTTGTAAAGAATCCATTCTAAGTTAGGCACTAAATAAATTAATCTGAGCCAGAAAGCCAATTTCAAAAGCTAGATCACTACAGCTAAGTGAAACACCTTAGATAAAGGTAGCCTATTTCCAAGACTGCAATTTGATAATCCTTTAATTATGCCAAATAAATTTGTCAGTTAAGAAGACTAATAAATGATTAGTTTTAATTTGTTAATGAAAACTCTAAACAGATATTATAGGTCACATAATACTGAGTCCTGAACAATTTATTATATCGAGGTTTCTGTGAGATTATGCACCAGCCATCTTAATATCATTTATTTATTTCTCCTCAGAGAAAGAAAGAAATTATATTAAGATGACCAGTGCATACGAATAAAATTTGACTATTTTTTGATGGGAAGCTCAAATCTTCACATTTGGTCTGGATAGAGTATAACAGAACTAAGAGGCAGAGCAATCAATTGTGCAGGTGAGCGAGTGGTGATTTAGCCACTATCCTGATTTCTTACAGTGAATGTTCTTCAAAAAAGAACATCCAGTTTTCTTTATGTTAGATAGAAACTTCAAGTCAACTTGTCCAGTTCTACTCAATGTACACTAACCCTACATAGCATAGGGTTCAAGGAACAGCAGTAGAGATGGACAAATGGTATAGCTGGGTGGGATATTTTTTATGTTTTTTAATATTTTGAAAGTCACAGGAGATGGTGAGGTGATGACACCAAATAAGAGGGGCCACTATTTTTAGCACTTTAGACAGTGGTGGGATTCAGCCAGTTTGCATCACTTCGGCAGAACCAGTAGCTAATTTTTTGTTGCCCAGGTCCAGAATGGACTTCCAGAAGCAGCATCCACACAGAGAACCGGTTGTTCACATATTTGAATCCCACCACTGACTTTAGAATGAGGGTTTTAAATAGTGTAAAAATTCTGGAAGCTAAATCCACCAATTTTACTGCTTGACCTAGAAAAGAAAATATAAAACCGTGTGACTGAAAATTACCATTTGCCACTAGCTTTCAGTAATGAAACCTTTGAATTCCAAACTTTTCTTGCTTCAACCCCCTTTCCCTAAGCCATATTTTTGTCATATCATGGTTTGGAATGTGCATTGCCAAAATGGCATCCAGTTTGTCCTTAATTAAATGACAATCTAGTCCACAGGTGTTAAACCCGATTGCATCACATGATGTATCGTGATGTATCATGACATTTTTTGCCTTTGTGGAGCTGGGTGGCATAGCCTGCACGTGATGCATCTGGCCCATGGGCCGCCAGTTTGACACCCCTGATCTAGTCTCTGAATGAATGTTTCATCCAACAATACAAAACTAAAATAAAAGCAGTCATCTGACACAACCTTGTCATGTTTTAATTTTTGTAATACAAACAAACTGTCTATGTTTTAGTAGTAAGAAGTCTTCATCCTTTTCACATATGCCTTTATTAGAGGAACAATGTTATACCTTACAATGGGCAATTTGAAATCTGAAGCTGCCTATAATTCAGCAGCTGGTCCTTAAATCATACAGAGAATGACTTTTGGGTTCCGGGATGTTGATTTGTTCTGAAGGGTGTGGACACTTTTAGAATAAATCCTAACATAATTGTTAGCACATAGTGCTAACAAAAAGGAAGAAATTATAAAGAAAATGTGCTTGTTGCTATTGTTTTTGACACTGGTTTTTGGCTGCTTCATTTTTGAAATCCTTTGGTGTATGATTACCTGGAAAAATCAAGTGAATTTGTCATTTCTCTTACAGTATTTTTGAGATATTTTTGAGTATTTTTTTTTTTGAGATGGGGTGTATGGGGTGTTCAGGGAGGGGTAGCACCTCTGGTGGAGGGCGTCATGCCCTTTTTTTTCTTTTTTTTTTTTTAGGGCAGCTCATAAACCTTTGGTCCCCACCTGGGGTAGTATGTTTTGACAGGCAACAATTTCCAGATGAAATGCCAAAAGAGAATTATTAGGCTTCTTTTAAGCAGGAATTCACAAAACATCTGGCTGATGCTCACTTACTACTCTTAAGTGGCTACTAATGTCATCAAGAAATCTAGAGCTGAGGACTACAGAATTTCTTCAGTCTTCTCATTTTATTTGTTCATCTATCGCTGTTGCTGCTGCTATATTTCGTACCCTTCTTGTTCCTCAGAAAATAGAAAGAAGCAAGATAGGGTAACAAGATAGTTCAAACCATTTCCCATGAGTATACAACCAGATGCACAGGAGATAATCCTGAAAATTGGAACTGCTGTGTCACACAGCTTTTTACATATCAAAAACAGGACTTTGGCTATGTGGAAAAGCGTGGTCCAGCTAACAGCCAGTATATCCAATGGTTCAAAGGATAATTTTCAGGAAGATCCCCACAGATGTTTTTGACTAGTTGCTGTTTTTCTCAGCCCAACAGAATTGTTTGGGTGATAAAATTTCCTTGCATCTCATGGAAAAAATCAGGATATGAATTCACTAGTAATAGTGCGATAATAACAACTGAATGGCTAACATAATCCGGTGTCCTGTTTGCCAATCTTGGTTTTTCTCACAATTTTTCTGCTTCACTGGGATTCACTTGTTTTGCACTGTCTTGCCTACTTCTTGTAACAAAGTTTATCAATATATGATGTAAAATGTTTCATTTTCAGCCAGTTTATGACACAGCAGAGGCATGGTGGTTCAGTGGCTTAAAAGATTCCAGAGAAGGTCTCTACTTCAGTAGTTTAAGCCATACCCCGTATGATGGAGTGAGCTCCCGACATTTGCCTCAGCTGCTGCCAACCTAGCAGTTCGAAAGCATGTAAATGCAAGTAGATAAATAGATAACTTCAGTGGGAAGGTAACAGGGCTCCATGTTTCGCCACATGCTCCACATTGTGGCATGATGTCATGCCTGGTCTAGAAACAGAAATGAGCACTGCCCCCTAAAGTTGGCTATGACTAGCAGAGTAAAACCTGCAGAGACTCCTTTACTTTTTACTCTTACAGCCCAACCTGATGCTGATTTTTGGCAAAGAGAGAATGATTGGCCTAAGGTCATACAATTGGTTTCAGTATTTAAGGGAGGACTAGAATCTGGGACACCCTCTTTCTAGTGCAGCACCTTAACCATTATACTATGCTGGGTATCTCCGCTTACCAATATAATTTAATAAAGTACTAAGAAAGCTGCATATGATCCAGGGTGTTATGGCAACAGGATCTTTTGCAGAGGAGTGCATAACTAGATCCCATGGCTTTCTAGGGAAACTTTATTATCCATATGGATTTGAGTGCTTTCTTGCAAACAATAGAAGCTGCCATAAACTTGTTCCGTTTAGCTGGCAATGTTCTATTGTGAGTGGCAACAGGCTAGTTTGGAGTCTTTCCAGCCCTATGCAGTGTTTTTTATTTGCTGTTTCTAAAACTAGTACAAACCAAAACTGTGAGGCTGGGGAACAGATGTGCTACTTGATTCGATCTGATTCTTGAAGCTGGGAATTTTTAGGGATGCCCTCAGGCATGCAGCCACCTCGGTGGGTACATAAATCCCAAACAGAGTGCAAGAAATCACATATGTTAAGCATTTTCCTCAAATAGCCATACTGCTGGTTCAGGAATTTCTCCCAGAAGCATCAATATATCTACAATGCTTTACTGTATGAAATTTCTTTATGATTCTTACTGGTCATTGGGACACGAGCAATTTCCTTTTTCTGAGACTCCCAAATCTAAATAAATGTGTGGCCACAGTAGCCAACAGGCCCTGAATTGTTATAATGAGAACAATGATGTTGTTATTCTGTTTTAATTATTTGCAGTTTAAGAAGCACATTCTTGCCTAAGTTATGTTCAGTGCCTTTTAAAGAGACTTTGCAGTTGTTATTTTGTCTACTAACTGCTTTAGGAAGCTACTTATTACTGATTTCTTTGGATTGAAGAAACTTCCAAAAAACAATTTGGAGATTTTCTTTCCATCCTGGATGAAAGAAGCTTTGAGTAAGTTTAAAGATAAACAAGAGAAACTTTCACTGTTTGGAAAACAGCAAAAATGGAACTAGAATGTTGATTTTGAAAAATTAAGCTAATATTTCCTGTGGGCTGTTTAAAAATTTATAAAATAATATATGATGCTTTTGAAATTAACAGTAAGAAATCCTCCCATGGAAAAGTTTTGTTGACTAGAAAATAAACAGATGATAAGAGTGGATTTGAAGGCTGGCCACAGGGAATCAGAAAGAACAAAAAAAATCCCTCTTTCTCAAGGACCATAGACACATCAATACAAGGAGCAATATTATTCCTTGACTATAGAAGAAATTAAGGCTGTTTGAGGACAATTTACTCCGAAGTTACTTAAAATGTTTCGTGGCACTACAACAGAGGATATACAGTAGAAGAAACAACAAATTTTATTGGATAAAAAGGGAAATTGATTTGACTGTGGATTTGGAGTTTAAAAAATGCTGGATTGTGCAAATGATATGAAAAAAAGACATAGAACTGGAAAATGATATCAACGTGGATTTACGAATGAAACCAGTAGATGTTTTAATACTTAAAGGGGACATAGAAATGATAAATCAGAGTAATGATTTAGAAAGCCCTCTGATTTTAGATTCCCAAAAGGAATTTGTGGAAGAGAAATTTGTGTGAGAAGAGACAAAGAGGAACTGCTCAAGCTGTTCCAGAAAGGAGATAAAGCTGATAGGAAATCATCTTGTGGGATCCTACTTGATGGGACTAAAGATCAAACATTTTTAAATATGGAAAAACTTATAAACAGAATCTGTTTGATAAGGTTTATATATACACATACACAAATACATACACATACATATACACATACACATACTGATTTCTGGAAGCTATCAACAGGATTTCTTTTTGGGATTGCATGACAGGGCTTTAAAGATTTGTTTTTAAGTAGGGAGAGAGAAAATAAAGAGAAAATGATAATTTTGGATTATAAAATTAAATGTTTTGATTAAGATTAAAATTTAACATAGAACTTAAGAACTTTTGCTTGAATAGGATTAAATTATGTATTTTTTTTTGTAATTTGGCAATTGATAAGGGTTAGGTAGAGGAAGAAGACTTTTTTTTAATTGAAATACTGGAGAAGGTGTTAAGTTAGCCAAATTGTTTATATTTTTCTGGAGAGAGGGAGGAGTCATGTTTATGTATCTTCTTTGTTTTTTCTGATTTCTTTTTCTTTCAGTTTTCTTCTTTTTAATTGTTTTTTTATTAGTTTATAGTATACAATACAAAGAAAATACAAAAGTAAATAGCAGGAAAGATAGGAAAGATAGGAAAGGGAATAGAAAAATGAGGGAAGGGAAGGGGAAAAAAGAAAAAAAGGCATTGATTTCCGAATTCCTTTGATGCAGTCAAATAGAATATCAACATCAAACTTTTTATTTTTTACTTTTACAAAGTAGTGTAAACTAGCCATTTTGATAACAACTTTCAGTTTTCTTCTTTACTTTTTATATTTTTTGTATTAGTTTTTTTAATCTTTATATTTGTAAACTTTAATAACATTATTTTAAGAAAATGAAATTAAAAAAGCGAATGTAGCCTGTTCTCTGAGTTAAGAAACATAGCAAATATTTCTAAATACCAAGAGTATCTATTTTTCCCCAATTGTGAATTATAGCAGGAATAGGAGCAAAGATTGTTGTTGCAATAATTTTGCATCTGCACTGACAACCTTCTAACATAAGGATGAATAATTAAAGGGGTACAAGCTGATTTAAAAAATTCCATGTAATTTCATAAAGGCCAATGCTAGATTAATAAATTAGCAGTTTGATCAGTCCTCTTAAATCTGCAGAAGAAAAATATCCAAGTTTGAATCCAGTCCAAATCATAAAGCACTCCATTTGGGTCATAAATGTATATAAGCCTCCTCCCACATAACAAACAACAAATGCCAAAAAAAAACCCAAAAGTTTTGAGGCTGCTGAGGGAGAACTGCTTTATGCAAAGCAATGGAGAACTATGACTGCAGTCAAATTGATGCCTTGAACGGAAAAGGTATTATCTGTAATGGTCCCATTTCTTTGGAACACAGTTGATAGGTAACCATTTTTTTTAAGTTAAGGACTACACTTGATCTTTGAACAGCAAAGTGATAGCTACATCCCATAAAGTAAGCAGATCCACACATCATTCAACTATAGTTATAATCAAACATGATTAAAATGTTTAATATGATTATTCCACATTTACTTTGTCAATTTCTCCTTCTGAAAATATTCTTTTTTTATTTAAATATTTTATTAAATTTTATAAGGGTAAAGGGAAAGTAGGGTCAATAAGGGTATGACAAGGGGTAGCAAACAAAAAAGGTTAGACCAGGGGAAGGGATAGGTACAATAGTGGGGTTGTCCCCCACAATAAGTCAACGCTTCAACAAGTAAACTCATCCGGGTATACATATTCAATCATACTAATTAATACAAAATAGCAATACTTAATATAATATTACTAATATATTACTAATTAGCTATAATAACTTTAACACATTAATATATTACTTATTAGTTATAATTACGTATTGTTAGAATCAAAAAGAAAAAAGAAAAAAATTCATAGGAATAAACATGAAATTTAAATACAAAATTTATATAATATTAAACAGTTATAAAGATCAAATTAACTATAATCACTTAACTCAAATTTGATAAATGGGTAAAATTCCTCTAAGTAGATATTCATACTTAACAACTTATCAATTATTTCTGATCATCACCATTAATATTTAAAGTCACTAGTAATAAAAATATTATTAATTTAACAAAATAGAACTTAATTAGAAATCTATCATTTATTCTATTCAATTTTAAAATTCCATTCAATTTTAAACTCAATTCATGTTCTAACGTATTTCTAACCATCAATAAAACTTTTCCCAAGTTTTAAAATAAGTTGAGTCTTCTTTCTCCTTCATTTCCAAAGTTAATCTGTCCATTTCTGCACAATCTAAAATTTTCGAGATTATAGCCTGGTCAGATGGTAAATTTTCATTTTTCCAAAATTGGGCAAATACTATTCTTGCAGCAGTTAATATATGTAGTATTAGATAGTCATTTTCTTTACCATAGCTGGATCTTACTATTCCTAACAAAAACAATTCCGGTTTAATTTCTAGCTGTACTTTCATCATCTTTTCCAGCCATCTATGAATCTTAAGCCAGTATTTCTTTGTGATAGGGCATATCCACCAGGCATGGTAATAAGTGCCTGAGGTTTGTTTACATTTCTAGCAAGTATTTGATACATTTTTAAACATTTTCGCTAATCGAACTGGTGTCATATGCCATCTATAAAACATCTTATATAGATTTTCTTTATATGTTGCTGCTTTATTAAGTTTAATATTTTTATCCCAAAGTTTTTTGCCAGTCTTCTAAGTCTATAGAGTATCCAAAATTCTTTGCCCATATTATCATTGTTTCTTTTACTTGTTCTTCTTCCATCTTCCAGCTTAACAGACATT
>NW_015386431.1:447212-464057 GCF_001527695.2 Protobothrops mucrosquamatus
ATTTATAAAGTTTCTTAATCAATTTCTCATCTGTTTTCAAAAGTATTTTATCAAGTGGAATCTGCTCTTTGTAAAATCCCATTGATTTTATATATTTTTCATATCTTGTTTGAATTTGCAAATAAGACCACCATGTTAACTCAATACCTTGTTGTTGAAGAGTTTGCCTGTCTTTACGTTTTCCATCTTTATCCAAAATATCTTTATAATTAACAAGTTTATCATAATTAATCAAATTCGGATAAGCAAATGCTTTCATTGTTGAAAGTCACTCAGGTATTTTCATGTACATTTTGTGTCTAATTCTCTCCCATTCTGAAAGCAATACATTTCTTATGGCATGATTTTGAAAGTATTTATGTGCTTTAGTTTTCTCATACCATAAAAAGGCGTGCCAACCTAATTGGAGGTCATGTCCCTCTAAGTAGAGAAGTTGTTTATTTCTCAGCATAATCCATTCTTTCAGCCAAAGCAAAATAGCTGCTTGATAATAAAGTCTCCAGTCCGGAAGTCCAAAGCCCCTCTGTCTTTGGAATCTTGTAAAAGTTTACATTTAATTCTTGCTTTCTTTCTTTGCCATAGAAATCCTAGTATTATTGCGTTCAAACCGTCAAAAAATTTCTTGCTCAATTTAACAGGGACTGTTTGAAAGAGAAAAATTAACTTTGGTAGAATGTTCATCTTAACCGTCGCTATTCTTCCTAGCAGTGATAATTGAAGATTTTCCCACTTTTCCAAGTCTACTTTTATTTGTTTTATTAATCTTTCATAGTTGTTCTCTTTTAATGTTGTATATTTTACAGTTAGGTAAATACCTAGGTATTTAACTTTTTTGGCTATTTGAAGATTTGTCTTTTTGGCAAGTTGAGTTTTCTGCTTATCAGTTAAGTTTTTTGTTAAAACTTTAGTCTTTTCCTTATTTATTTTCAATCCAGCCACATCTCCAAATTCCTCGATTTTCTGCAAAAGTTTAGGGGCTGTTTCCAGTGGCTCCTCTAAAATAAAGACCAAATCATCTGCAAAAGCCTGTAGTTCATATTTCTGATCTTTAATCTCTAAACCTTTAATTTCCTTATCTTGTCTAATATTTCTAGCCAATACCTCCAATGTAAGAATAAATAACAAGGGAGATAGTGGACATTCCTGTCTCATGCCTTTTTTAATATCAAATCCATCTGTATAATCTCCATTTAAGAGTATTCTTGCTGTTTGTTTCTTATAAATTGTTTGAATTGCTTTAATAAAGTTCTCAACGAAATCCATTTCCTATAACTGTTGAAACATGAATTGCCAATTTAGATTATCAAAAGCTTTTTGTGCATCAAGGAATATGAGTGCCATCTGATTCCCTGGATAATTTTCATAGTATTCCAAAGCATTTAAAATAATCCTTAAGTTGTTCTTTATCTGTCTTCTGGGGAGAAAGGCGTTTTGATCTGGATGAATAAATTCAGTTATAAAATTTTTCATTCTTTCTGCCATTATTGCCGCAAAGATTTTGTAATCCACATTTAATAACGATATTGGTCTATAATTTTTAATTTGTGTAAGGTCAGTATCTTCCTTGGGTATCAGAGTAATATTGGCTTCCGTCCATGAATTCGGTATTTTTGTCTGTATAAAAATTTCATTATACAAGTCTTTCAAAATTGGAGTTACAGTATCTTGTAAGGCTACATAAAATTCTGCAGGTAATCCATCCGGCCCCGGTGTTTTGTCTTTCTTTTGTCTTTTTATTGCCTCTGTAATTTCCATCATTGATATCTTCTCATTTAACCTCTGTCACATATTCTCAGGAACCTTTGGAAGATTTGCTTCTTTTAAATAATCCTGAATTGCCTCTTTAGAAATCACCTCCGCCTTATAAAGTGTCTCGTAGTAGGCCTTAATAATTTTTTTCATTGCATCATTATGACAATGTAACTCTCCCTTTGAATCCTGCAGTTTACTTATTAATCTTTTTTCTCTTTCTTTTTTCAATCTATATGCAAGCCATCTTCCCGGTTTATTAGCATTTTCAAAAATGTTCTGTTTGGCTCGTTTAATCTGTTGTGCCAATATATCCATCTCAAGTAAGTTTAATTTGTGTTTTATTAAGTCCATTTGTTTCTTCAAATTTTTCTTTTGTGGATCAGTTTGTAACTCCGATTCTAAAGTACTAAGCTGTTCTTTCAACCTACACTGTGTTTGTCTCTTTTCTTTGTTCTTTTTGTTGCTAATTGTAGAAATTCTTTTTCCTTCAATATAGATTTGTTCAAGAACCATCTTAATCTTTTCCTAGCTCCTTTCCAAGTAATTTTAATTGAATTATGGTCTGCCCAAATATTTGGTTCTATTTCAATTTCTTATATCATAGTCTTTAAATCATAAGAAGTCCATATCATATCAATTCTTGACCATGATTTATGTCTGTTGGAATAAAAGGTACTGTATATTGGGCTTTTTCTGGATTCATCTCTCTCCATATATCCATATATTCTAAAGCAATTTACATCATCTGCAATCCATGACTATTTTTCAAAGGGTTCATGGGGCTTTATGCTGCTGCTATCAATGGCAATTGCTTTAGTTTTAGTGGTGTTATCATCGCACTTGTTTCATTAATCACTATTTTATTCAGCTCGTGTCCATTATTGAAGAATATTTATCTTTGGAGTGTTTTCCACCCAAGGCAACCTAACATATTTTAAACAAAATATTTGTATTTCAAATAACCAAATGGACATACAAAAATGGTTTCATATGTATGCGTTTCACTTTGAAAGTGGGCAACTGAATTTCATTTTTGATGTGTGCCATTGTGCCCACAGTAAAAAAAAATGACAATAAAAGTTATCTAATCTATCTTATCTTCATATTATCAAATTGGCAGTTTTCCTAGATGTTAAGTTTAGGATGCTACTACCTTTATCTTTTTTCTTTGTTAGTATGTTTACATTCAGCATATTGCACTCAACTTGCCAAAAAAAATCATTCCTGTATGACTAAATAGTTCATAGTTACTCCAAGTTATTCTAAATTATTCCTTGAAAGTATTAGTTATTGGGATATTCTTCCCATAAACATGACTTGCCCAGGCTTGCTTTCATCTCATGCATTACAGTTGCTATAACAGAAGTATGATGATGATGATGATGATGATGATGATGATGATGATGATGATGATGATGATGATGATGATGATGATAATAATAATAATAATAATAATAATAATAATAATAATAATAATAATAATAATAATAATAATAATAATAATAAACTGCTCTGGGACTTCAGAATTCAAACAGACAAGCACCTGCAACCTAACACCCTGGACTTAACAATTGTCGATAAGAAAGACAAAAAAATCTGGATAGTGGATGTGGCAGTGCCTGGAGACAGCAGAATAGATGAGAAAGAACTGGAGAAGATAACAAAATACAAAGACCTACAAATAGAAATAGAAAGACTGTGGCAAAAGCAAGCAAGGGTAGTACCAATAGTAATAGGCGCCTTGGGTGCAATCCCAAAACAACTGGAGCACCACTTGAACACCATTGGCATTGACAAATTCACCATTAGTCAATTGCAAAAGGCGCCCTTAGTAGGAACTGCTTCCATCCTGCGATGATATCTGTAATAACATCAAACATCCACATCTGCCTATCCCAGGTCCTTGGTATGGACTTGATAAGTAGAGAAAAATGCCAAATCCAGTCTGAACATCTAGCTGACTGTGCGATGATCAATAATAATAATAACAATAACAATAACAATAATAATAATAATAATAATAATAATAATAATAATAATCCCCCAGTGAGGCACTATCTTGACATGGTTGTGGGGCTTGTGTACTCTGAGGAAGATGAGAGCTATGCCAGAGGTTCAACCATACTGGACAGGTCTCATCAGAGGAGTCAGACAAAGAATGTCTCTCCCATAAAAAATATGGTGAGACGTAAATTTCAGAATGCCATACTGGCTCGGATGTCACCCGGGTTAACAAGATCCGCGCTAGATATTGGAGTTCCTGGATATCTGGTGAAAAATGGGTTACAGGACTCAGGACTGTTGGCTGAGCAACTAGGGCCAGCAGCTGCAGAACTACTGGAAGAAAAGGTGTTTACCCATCGCAGATACACAGTGATTGAAAACAAAGAAATAATGATCCGTTACTACAGATCAAATCCAACAAGAAGAGGATATCTAAAAAAATGCACCAGTTCTGGAAAGAACAACATCCAGAATCAGAAATAACAGAACAG
Organism: Protobothrops mucrosquamatus; assembly: GCF_001527695.2. Lineage (NCBI taxonomy): Eukaryota > Metazoa > Chordata > Lepidosauria > Squamata > Viperidae > Protobothrops > Protobothrops mucrosquamatus. The sequence continues at coordinate 451,460 of NW_015386431.1, forward strand.
AGACTAGCAGATCAATGCCGATTTATAATACGAAATAAAGTATTCACAGAAACAGAATTGGACGAACTGCAAAGGTTTACCCAGGGCAAAGAAATCAAAGCCTTGCCAGAAGTAATTCAGAATGTAGAGGCAAACCAGGGGGAGTTGGCAGTGAAGGAATCCAGCAGAGATATACAACTGTTCTCATTTGGAAACCAGGCACCTCTTCCTCAGGAAGAACAAAACCCTCTAACTAAAGAAATAAAAGAATTGAAACAAAGAATAACTGAGCATCTAGAACAGCACAAAAACAACAGAATAAGGCTGCCTGCATTGAAGCTTGTTCCAAAGAAACAGCTAGCACAAGCATTAAAAGATGCAAATAGTGCAATATCAAGTATAAGCACCAATTCACTGCAAGAAACAAACCAACTAATGTACAGCACAGCTGCAGTTATAACTGAATACCTGGGATGCAAAATCAACAAAGAAAAACAAACAAACAGTGCACCACAAAAATAGAAGGTTAGACTAGAAAATAAGATCAGCAAGTTAAGATCACATGCAAGCAAGCTAGAACAGATGAAAGAAAAGAAGCTGAAGAACAAAAATACCAAAGAATACCTAATCAAGAAATACCACTTAGAAACAAGGAAGATCAAGGAAGCACTGGAAATAATAAAGAAGCAAGTAACAGCTATAGCCAGGAAAATCAATAGATATGAAGCTCGAATTGCAAACTATAGGCAGAACCTCCAATTTCAATCCAATCAGAAACGTTTCTACCAATCCATCAATGGAGAAACTGCAATGAATCAGTCAGTACCTGACAAGGAAGAAACAGTGCAGTTCTGGAAGCAGATATGGAATAACCCAAAGAAATACAACAAGGATGCGGCTTGGTTAAAAGAGGTGGATGCAAACAAAACAGAAGTTGAAATGAAAGAACTAGTAATAACAACAAAAATGGTAGAAAAAAGAGCAAGGAAGATCAAAAATTGGTCAGCACCAGATGAAGATGAACTGCATGGGTTTTGGTTGAAACATCTAACTGTTATACATCCACTCATTGCCAAGCAGTTCAACAATATACTACAAGGATGAGAAATTGAAAAGTGGCTAACAACTGGGAAAACCTATCTAATAATGAAAAATCCAGCAAAAGGGGCAACACCAGGCAACTACAGGCCAATTACCTGCCTACCAACAACTTTCAAATTGCTAACTGGTGTGGTAGCTGATGCAGTATAACAGCATCTAATTAAAAACAATCTCTTTCCGGTGGATTCGGCCTCCCAGATTGGGAAAAATATTATCAAGCAGCCACACTTACTTGGGCGAAAGAGTGGATACATCTGAGAAATAGGAGATTATTAGTCTTAGAAGGCCACAATATGCAGACAGGGTGGCATGCAATTCTTTGGGAAGGAAAGCACAAGGCTCACCAGTACTTCCAGAAACATTACATCAGACGGGCACTACTAGATGTATGAGTAAGAATTAAAAAATGTAATTACATGAAAATCCCTAATTGGGTATCCACATTGGAGATATTCATACATCCAAATTTTATGAAATCAGAAAAGGCAATCACTCAATAATTGTTGACGATTTTCCTTTGTAAATGTAAGCCAGGCAAACACACTGTTAATCAACTATTATGTGATTTATGTTTTAAAAACCAATAAAGTTTATTTAAAAAAAAGAAAACAATCTCTTTCCACCTGAGCAGAAAGGAAACCGATCCAATAGCAGAGGAACAAAAGATCAACTCCTAATAGACAAAATGATCTTGGAAAACTGCAAAAAAAGGAAGACCAACCTGAATGTGGCATGGATTGACTACAAAAAGGCATTTGACTCTCTGCCACATGACTGGATAATCAAGTGCCTAGAAATAACAGGAGTCAATAGAAACATCAGAAAATTTGTGCAAAGATCGATGGCACAATGGAAGACACAGTTGCAGGTCAATGATGAGAGACTGGGAGAGGAATATTTCAAGGAGATTCATTATCACCATTACTATTTGTTATTGCACTGTTTCCTCTGTCAACAATACTGAATAACTCAGGACATGGCTATCAAACATCAAAAACATCTGCCAGACTATCCCACCTCCTTTACATGGATGATCTGAAGCTGTATGGAAAAACATCATCTGAAAAAGAATCGCTGCTCAACACTGTCCATATATATAGCCAAGATATTGCAATGGAGTTTGGCTTGGACAAGTGCGCCACACTTATTATCAAACAAGGAAAAATAGTGAAAACTGAAGGAATCAAGATGCCCCACGAAAATAACGTTAAGAGTTTGGATGAGGAAGATTACTACAAATACTTGGGTATCCTTCAAGCTGACAACATCCAGCACACTGAAGTCAAGAAAAAGTTTAGAGGTGAATACATCAAGAGAGTGAAGAAGATTTTAAAGTCCAAACTCAATGGAGGAAATACCATAAAGGCAATCAACACCTGGGCAATTCCAGTCATTAGATACACAGCTGGAATAGTGGACTGGACTCAAGCAGAACTAAAAGCAATGGATAGGAAGACCAGAAAAATAATGACAATAAATCATGCCCTTCATCCACGAAGTGATATTGACAGACTTTATCTACAAGGCAAATAGGTGGGTGTGGAATGCTGCAAGTACATCAGATGGTTGAAGAATAAAAAATGGCTTTGGAAGAATATCTGAAGGACAATGATGAAGATGCACTGAAATTAGTATATCAGGAAGGCTTACTGACTACTGGAGAGACCAAACTGACCTACAAGAAAGACCAAATGAAGAACAGAATAGAGGCATGGGAAGACAAAGCACTATATGGCCAGTACATTAAAAAAATAGCTGGGAAAGCAGATAATAACAAGACCTAGCAATGGCTAAGAGCAGGAAAATTGAAGAAAGAGACCGAGGGACTAATTCTGGCTACACAAGACCAAGCTTTAAGGACAAATGTATATAAAGTCAAAATTGAGAAGACAGCAACAGACAGTAAGTGCCGCCTAGGCAAAGAAGCTGAAGAAACAGTGGACCACCTGATAAGCTGCTGCAAGAAGATCGCACAGACTGAGTACAAGCAGCGGCACGACAAAGTAGCAACAATGGTGCATTGGAAGATCTGCAAGAAATATCCTTTGCCTGTAAGCAAAAACTGGTGGGATCATAAAATAGAGAAAGTCATAGAAAATGATAAAATTAAACTGCTCTGGGACTTCAGAATTCAAACAGACAAGCACCTGCAACATAACACTCTGGACTTAACAATTGTCGATAAGAAAGACAAAAAAGTCTGGATAGTGGACATGGCAGTGCCTGGAGACAACAGAATAGACGAGAAAGAACTGGAGAAGATAACAAAATACAACGACCTACAAATAGAAATAGAAAGACTGTGGCAAAAGCAAGCAAGGGTAGTACCAATAGTAATAGGCACCTTGGGTGCAATCCCAAAACAACTGGAACACCACTTGAACACCATTGGCATTGACAAATTCACCATTAGTCAATTGCAAAAGGCGCCCTTACTAGGAACTGCTTCCATCCTGCGACAATATCTGTAATACCATCAAACATCCACATCTGCCTATCCCAGGTCCTTGGTAAGGACTCGATAGGTAGACAAAATGCCAAACCCAGTCTGAACATCTGGCTGATTGTGCAATGATCATTATTATTATTATTATTATTATTATTATTATTATTATTATTATTATTAATAATAATAATAATAATAATAATAATAATAATAATAAAGTTGGAAGGGACCTTGGACTTTCATTCTTAGAGATTATTTGTGAAGAATCAGAATGCAAGTTTCCATTGGTCATGAAAAATCTGAACCCTATATGTGTAGCAGAAAGACATCTAGAAAACTTCAATGTAAAAAGATTCAGCTAATATAGCAAGGAATACACAATGACCCCAGAGTCTTGCAAGCAAGAAGAAATGATGACATGATTTCCATAGCTAATTTAGAATTACCATTTTGCTCCAGAGATGAATAGAGTTAGTGATTAATTTATCACATTCAATTGCAAATTAAGATTTGAATTTTTAAAAGCTGTTTGTAATCAGAGCTTGTCTCCGTTTAGAGCTAATCACACATAACACACACAACTATCATCAATTATATCTCTTGATTATGGGATACAGTGAAAAGGAAGTTCCAAACAATACATTATGTATCTGCTATTTAGTAAAGATTATGTCTCATTAAATGTTCCAGTAAAGTATCATATCTATAGACATATTTTAATATCTCCTTTAATCTATCAGCCAGCAGAGTATGAGATAGGATTACAAGTATATACTCAGAAGCCTATGACAAAGCCCTAAGTTATTTGCAACCTAAACCCCTTCTCAGGCATCCTCCAAGGTATGAAGAATAAGCCCAAACATTTCCATGACTGAGTAAAATCCATAAAATACTATTAAAAATTATGTGTATACAGAAAAAAGTGTGACCTTTACCTTATAATCACTATATTACCATATACAGACTCAGATTTATTTTCCCTTATGCTGCTGAATAAACTACCAATCAATTAAGGTAAAGGTAATGACAAAACTCAGAAAGAGGGTGACAGGGCAATAAAAAAATAATTACATCATTTTCTATTCCCGTGTTTTAGTGCATTTCTATAGGTATAGAAAGCAAGCCTATGTTCATTGTGGAAAAATAAAAATATACACTCTATTGCTTTTTGGCAAAGAAATCCAGCAACTTAAAGAAAATAGAATCCATGCCAGGGAAGACATTTAACTGTTATATTTATAGATAACATTATATCAAGATGTGGTCCCACATATCTTGACTATCCAATTCTTGCTGACTTCATTGCAAAGCATTGACTGAGTTGATGGGAAGGTTATTTACATGTAAATTATCATTTGAAGTTACAATCATCAAGTGCTGAATAACTGCCTGAACCAGGTTATTATGGTGTGAATTGCTGACTATACTGTATGTGGGAGTTGCTACTTTACTTATTTCTAGGTAAAGTTGTGTTTCTTTCTCTCTTCTTGATTTTAGAACTGCTCCAGATCTAGCTCTTTGCCTGAAGTTCCAACAGCATCCATTGCAACAAATGTCTTTTAGTTCCAGATAGTTCTAAAGGAGAATGCCCTAGTCATACATGCTTTATCAGTGGGGTCCTTGGTGCACTCTGAGCTTATTTGCAGATCTTTCTTGCAGATCTTTCATTACCAAACTAGGTAACATCATCAGTTACTAGAAAGGGTAGCACTATTACCAACTAACTAATTTTATTAAAAGGTATAGCCTTTTATGAGCTGCAGTTTACTTCATCGTCTGAGTGCCTAGACTATTCTAGTATTTAATTTGGGGTGATGTGGGACAGAAAAGGAGAAAAAGATTAGTTATGCAGATGCAGAATGCATATTACTAATACTTTACCAATTAACAATTATAATGTGCTTAAAACCCAGAGTGTTGATGGGAAAGCTAACCTTCTGAAATTTCCTGAAACTATACAATGTATGTGAGTTCAACAATTTCTCACTCAGTGGTGGAAATAGGGTCTATTTTTTTCCCCAAAACATTAATTTGGATTGCTATTAAATAACCTAGGAGGTTGAAGTGTTTTAATAGTACTTTCTCTGCAATAATGGTGAATATCTGTAGCTCGGGTGTAGGATGAGGGTGAAGGTTTGTTCTCTGAGCTTGTGGGTTGGTTTCCGAACATTTTGTTACCAGGCTAGGAATCCCTAAACGCCGCTGAATATGTTATCTAGCCTGGTAACAAAATGTTCGGAAACCAACCCACAAGCTTGGAGAACGAACCTTCATCCTCAATACTTTCTCTTTGCTTTGAGTCTGGACTTCAAACTTGTGTCAATTAATTCTTGTGTGCAAAGTCTGTCCTATTTGTCCTAGGGGGCATTTCAGCAAATATTACACTGGAGGAAGACTAAATGGAGGCACCTGTATGGACTAAAGACTAAATGGAGGCAACTTGTTATTACTTTTTGGGGCCCATGATGGTATTGTTGGGGGAAAGTAGACATCAGTACCTGGCATCATTGTTTCTTGCTGCTTGTGAGAATCTACTTCAGGTTAGGTGATTACATGTTTGCAATTATGGGTTTGCCACTCAGAGTCTGAGATAGTACACTGCTTAGGGGTTTGTGCATGTGTTTGTGTGAGTGTGAACTCCTATTGACTGCCTAAAGTTTTCTTGGCAAGATATTTTGGAAATGGTTTGCTATTGTCTGTTTCCTAGATTGAGAGAGAATGACTGTCCCAAGGTCACCTAGTTGGTTTCTTGCTTACGGCAGGGCTAGAATTTCAGTTACCCAGTTTCTAGCCTGATGCCTCAACCAATAGAGCAAGCTGATTCTCACAATGGGGTATAGATTACTAATAATGTGTTTGAGTTGTAGGTGACAAGCAGTGGTGTTCTGTTACGCTATTTCTATATTTGTCTTTTAACAGGTCCTCTCTGGAAATGGAACTGGCTCTATTGATTTGTCTATTGGTCTCATAGGGTGAGTAGTTCAGTTTCCTGATGCTTAGTTTAATTTCATCAGTTAAGTATCTCTGTCAAGTGGATCTGAAAAAATGTGGAAATAGCATTGAGGTTTGATGTACCGGTAGATGGTAGATGTGATAGTTGAAAGCATGTGACTATGCAGGGCAATCTATAACTTTTCTGTCTAACATAATGTTTGTCCATTGTGAAGTTTTATCAATGAAGATATCAAAGAAGCTGATTTGTTCTGTATGTAGCTCCAAACTGAGGTTGACAGAAGAGAAGAAGTTGTTAGGCATGATGAAATTTGATAAGAGATTCGTTTCCATGAGTCCAGATAATTAAAATGGATTAGTGCAAAGTTACCCAGCCTTATGGCAGGATGTGATATTTTAGCATCAGTGATGATATTCTCTTTGGCTTAAAATCCATGATTGGGCAGAATGTTGGTGTATAACTTCTCAACATTTATGGTGGCTAAAATGATGTTGTTTGTAAAATTTGCTAGAAAATGTGTTACCAGATCCTACAATAAGCTAACATGGCCATGATCCTAAATGTCTACTTAGCAGCAAGAAGTACAAGACAGCTGCATAGAAAGATGTGCTTCAGACCAAATTATGTTTCAGGACAAATATATGATTTCAAGGTATTGATAGAAACACAACTCTCTACACAGACATGCCTATTTCCTAAGAGCATTATCTTGGGTTCTTCAAAAATGTTTGGCTTTATTTACTACTATCATCAGGAAATTAGTGGTTTTATTTTGAAAAGCATGAGGATTTTCTTTACAAATATATAATGCTTACTAAAGTTCAACTTCCCATGTGTGATTGGTTGATGATATTTTGCTTTTAATTGTTCTTTTGGGATATGAAGCAAATGCTATTTGTAACTCTGTAGATACAGAAAGGAAGCCTTTTGAAATTTATGCAAGCTGATAAAAAAGACAATGTAATCCTCTTCCTTAAATATTTGTAGATTAGTGTCGGTGTATTTCAAGTTACATTTCAGTAGAAGAGCACACGGAGCAAATTGGTAGCCATGCATTAGAGAAGAAATAGACAATGCTAAAATGGCCATTGTAGCTTATAATGGTGTTACAGCATCTAGCTATTCTTCAAAGCCATATCACTAAGAGATCAGATACCCAAATATCTATTCATTTTGCTTAAAGCATCACACACTGTGTTCAGGTCACTTCGGAGATCCTGGACAACATTTTCAATGCTTCTGGTGTCTTTCAGAATTTCAATGCTTTGGGTGTAGGGGTTGAAATAAACAGAAAAGGGACGGTTGATTGATTTTGCAAAGTCCCTGAAATAAAAATAAAAAAGAATTAAATTAACTCTTATTTCTGCACTTACAGATAACAGCAAATTCAATCTGGGGCTTGTTTTTAAGGGTCATGAAAATAACTTGCCTCATCTTTTCTTTGGCTTCTTCAAAACTTTCTGAGACAAAGTAAGCTTCCTGGAAAGTTGTGATAAGGCATTCTTGCAAGCAGGTTGTTTTTGGATCAAATGTTTTCACACTGGCTTTATCAGACAGAGCATGCTGCAAAATACACCACATCAACTATTAAGTTACATGACAGAAACCACAAGTGTTTCTATGCACCCAAACTTTATAGCAAAGAATGCGCTCCACTTCATATGATTCATCTATAATTGTTTTTTCAGAATGAATGTGATGTGCATCTTAAACTTATCAATCTATTTATTGCTTTAAGATTCCCTTCCCCTCAAATAATTACACCATCAAGAATATATTAATTTTGCTTTATATATGAAAAATAACTTAAATCATCACACCTGAAACAATAAACATATTATTAATAAATACTTCAAGTATTCCCATACTATGGCTAATATTAGGAATTCTTCAAAAGCAGAAGCAATATATGGATATTTACCCACAGCACACATTCGTAAAAAATATATTTCACCTCCAGTAAACATAACACCAGTTTGCTTCAGGCTTGAAAAGATCTAAATAAATAATGAACATTTTCATTGCTCTTTTTTAATACAGTATAAGGTAGATTGACAGGATATTAACAGTTCATCAAAAGTGTTCACTGTATACCCATTTGTTTAAAACCAAATTGAATGGCATTTAGAAGAAGTCATGGAATTTTATGAGTATACAATTTTTTAGAAAAATGTAAAGAACTGGGAGTGAACGGGAGGCGTTGGACATCTGTGGAATAAAATTCATACTCTGCTCTAATCAGTCCAGTTTCCAACTTGTGGTACAGGAATCATTCTATCTCGGTTCATGAAGAAAATAATAATCAGATATTTCCTTTTAAGAAAGAAATATATAAAAAATTAATTATAAAAGTTGCATGTGATAGTGCACACAGGGTCTTGAACTGCACAGATACACTTATACATGTTATTCTCTCCATATGGACATATTTGGTGTTTTTACACATGAGGATATGGATGTTCATGAGAGTAACAAATGGGGCATTTCCCCTTTCTGTATGTTCCATAATTCTTAGATTCCAACTTTATTTTCTTAAAAAACAACTACTAGAACTTAATTTATAAAAGTGAAATATGTAATCATTCTTCTACCTATTTTCTTTAAGTTTTTGCCCCAGGAAGGAGACAAGGCAAACCATTTCTGAAAAACCTTGCCAAAAAAATTGCAGAGACTTGTCCAGGTAGTTTCCAAAAATTGAACATAATTGAACTATACCTGTTATTTGTGCTTTATTATTTCCAGTGCTTCCTTAATCTTCCTTGTTTCTAGGTGATATTTTTGATCAGATATTCTTTGGCTCTTCAACTTCTTTTCTTTCATCTGTTTTAGTTTGCTTGCCTCTGATCTTAGCATGCTGATCTTATTTTCTAGCCTGATCTTCCATTTTGTGGTGTACTGTTTGGCTTTTTTTTTCTTTTTCTTTTTCACCCATGGTATTCAGTTATAATGCAGCCATTCTATACACTAGTTGGTTGTTTTTTGCAGTGAGCTAGTGCTTATATTTGATATTACAGTACTGGCATCTTTCAATACATGTGCTAGCTTCAATGCAGGCTGCCTTTTTCTGTTGTCTTTGTGATGTTCTAGATGCCCACTTATTCTTTACTTCAATTCTTTTTAGTTAAAGAATTTGTTTAACTATATAGCTGCTGGAGAAGGTTATCCTTTTGTTTGCAAAACACCACCCCTGCTGAACAGCAGAAAAGACAGAAGTTTTGACCCAATATCTGGAAGCTGTTAGGCCAGATGGGAAGAAGTAAGCTACTCCAATAAACTCTGGGTAGGTAGTCTTTCTCTGAAGAATCAGTCTGTGAGGATCCTCTGCTACCATGTTCCCCCAAAAGTAAGGCCTACCCCAAAAATAAGCCCTAGTTTTGGGGCAAGGCACACACCTAAAACTCAAGCTAGGGTGGGGGTGGGGGGGTGGAGCTGCCCCACATGACCCTCACCCACTTACCTTGCAGCCAAGCCTCTCCTCGCCGGCCCATTTCTTCTGTGCCATCTCCTGTAGCCAGGCCTGTATTTCTCAGGCTAGAATACAGCTGCAGAATGAAGCTGTTCCATCGGCCAGAAGAAGTGAGCAGTGGTTGGACTAGATGACCTCCAAGATCCCTTCCAACTTTATTATTATTATTATTATTATTATTATTATTATTATTATTATTATTATTATTATTATTATTATTATTATTATTATTATTATTAAATATATGTTAGTACAACAAGTGGACCGGCTGGGTGGGGCTGTCGGTGTTGGAGGTGAGTATAAAAGACACCCCCCCCCCAAAAAAAATAAGACCTAGTGCCTCTTTTGGAGGAAAAAAATAAGACCCGGTCTTATTTTTGGGAAAACACGGTAGTTGGAGAATTACTGCTAGACAGGCAGAAAGAATCCATGTATTGAGGTAGCTGCATTCCTTCTTGAAGCAGATACTTTGAGAAAGGCTTCTTGTCATCACCTATTAAGTCAACTACAACAATACCCCTTACCTGGAGTAGCCTTTGAAGACTCTTCTAAAGTTGCAGATGGTGCAGAACACAGCAGCCCATCTATTATCAGATGAGAGCCACTAGTGCCATATGCCAATGGTTAGGCTCTAAATTGGCTTCCAGGAGGCTTTATACCTGGAATTCTTCTGGACTGTATGTTTCAAGTAGAACCAACCCATCCAGATTTTTTTTAGAACAAAAGAGTACATTGAGAGTTACTTCCTAGTGAGATGGTTCAGAATACATTGCATGTATTTCATGTTATTGCCTTATTTAATGAAATATTTTTCCTTAAGAGATGGCACTTTCACAGCTTTTCAGACAGCAATCAAGATAGGGCTTTTCTGTAAACGTTTTGATTATTGATGAATAAAGAAGTCATTCTTGATGCCAGATTTTGTTTTTGTTTGTTTTAATAATAATAAAGTTGGAAGGGACCTTGGAGGTCATCTAGTCCACCCCTTGCTCAGGCAGGAAACCCTATACCATTTCGGACAAATGGCTGTCCAGTCTCTTCTTAAAAACTTCCAATGTTGGAGCATTCACCGCTTCTGGAGGCAGGTTGTTCCACTGGTTAATTGTTCTAACTGTCAGGAAGTTTCTCCTTAGTTCTAGGTTGCTTCTCTCCTTGATTAATTTCCATCTGTTGCTTCTCGTCCTGCCTTCAGGTGCTTTGGAAAATAGCTTGACTCCCTCTTCTTTGTGGCAGCCCCTGAGATATTGGAACACTGCTATCATGTCCCCCCTCATCCTTCTCTTCATCAAACTAGATATACCCAATTCCAGCAATCGTTCCTTATATGCTTTAGCCTCCAGTCCCCTAGTCATCTTTGCTGCTCTTCTCTGTACTCTTTCTAGAGTCTCAACATCTTTTTTACATTGTGGTGACCAAAACTGGATGCAGTATTCCAAGTATGGCCTTACCAAGGCATTGTAAAGTGATATTAATACTTCACATGATCTTGATTCTATCCCTCTGTTAATGCACCCTAGCACTGTGTTGGCTTTTTTGGCAGCTGCAGCACACTCCTGGCTCATATTTAAGTGATTGTCCACTAGGACTCCGAGATCCCTCTCACAGTTACTACTATTGAGCAAGGTACCCTCTATACTATACCTGTACATTTGGTTTTTCTTGCCTAAATGTAGAACCTTACTTTTTTCACCATTGAATTTCATTTTGTTAGATAGCGCCCAGTGTTCAAGTCTGTCCAGATCCTCCTGTATCTTAAGCCTGTCTTCTGGAGTGTTGGCTATTCTTGCCAGCTTGGTGTCGTCTGCAAATTTGATGAGTTTCCCATCTATCCCTCGTCCAAATCATTGATGAAGATGTTGAAGAGCACTGGGCCCAGAACAGAGCCCTGGAGCACCCCACTACACACTTTCCTCCATGTAGATGCAGTTAGCTGTAGGTTAGTAAGCTGACTAGCAAACTAAGGTATGTAGGAAGCACATCACAGTAGTAATGTGGGACTTTAACTACCCTGACATCAACTGGGAGACAAACTCTGCACCAAGTGGAAGATCAAACAGATTCCTGATAAACCTAGCAGACAACTTTGTCTCCCAAAAAGTAGAGAAGGGAACTAGGGGATTAGCCATTTTGGATCTAATTCTCACTAACAGAGATGAAATGATAGAAGTTTTTGATGGATTATATATTGTTGTAAACCACCAGAAGTCTGCATGAAGTTAGGAAATATCAAAAATCAAGTTTTTTCTCTTTCCTTTCCAAAATCTTTGATATGTCTTTTGCAGTGCTTTTTTTCTAAAAAAAAAAAAAAAAAAAGGTGCCGGAACTCACACGTCAGACAACCCGTCTTGCCTACCCTACAAGGTTCCATCCAAAAAAGGTGCCGGAACTCCGTTCTGGGCGTTCTATGAGAAAAAAAAGCCCTGGTCTTTTGACTGTTGAAAAGCCCTCCAGGGGGACTTCCGGTGGCAGGCGACCTCGTCGGACGCAGCTGTTTGCTGCCTCCCGCCTGTTTCAGCGTAAAAGCCGTTTTGACAGCTAGCATCAGCTGTCAAACGGCTTGATACCCTTCCCCTGGGCATAAGGGGATAGGTGAGCTACCCGGGGTAGGAGTTGAGTTCCCGAGTCGTCCCATGTGGACGATGTAGGTGAGAAC
>NW_015386431.1:465924-470247 GCF_001527695.2 Protobothrops mucrosquamatus
CAGTGTAAATCAGGGGTGTCAAACTGCCGGCCCATGGGCCAGATACATCATGCTAAAACCGCGCCCACCCCATTGCTGGCAATGGAAAAAAAGTTGTGATACATTGCGACATGTCATGTAACATTGCGAGTTTGACACCCCTGGTGTAAATACTGAGTTGAGTAGATCAAGATTAATGATAAAATTATGCAAATTTGAAATTGCTAATAATTTAACTAAATAACTAATAATTTAAAAACATCTTTAAAAAGATGTTAGAGACATGGGTCAAAAATGTTTTAAATGCATTCCTGTCCAGCTCAGGAGATAAAAATTAATATGAAGCAATATGCAATAAATTTAGCACTGTCTGCAACTCTTTTGAAAAGCTGCATCTCTTTCTAGAATTATATGACAGCCTTGTAGAACTCAGGCACATGATCCTGAGAAAAGGCATGACTTTAAAACAGTTGCAGATGTGTGTTGTCTGCATGCTCCTACATGCTACAAGGATTTTTCAGGAATTGAATCGGAGGTCCTTCCCATCTCTGAAAACAAGGTTCTTTCTAGACAAATCCATGTAAACTTGAAGCCTGCGTATTACAGAATTCAGAGATGTATCAACATAAATTCTGGACTTCTTCTAGGCATTGCATCATTGCAACACAAGAATAGTCTTGAAAATTAAATGGATTTGGGGATGTGAACTGATTACTTCTTTTTTATTGTCCCACACATAAATATACATGCAGGCATCTACAATTAATCCAGCATTAAGATAGCTCATAAAAAAATAATAAAATAGATTCAATTAATTAGCCTAAGTGCTTAAACAGAAACAATAATTCCAGGCAACACTCAGCCACTCTAAAGCATGTCTCCAGCCAAACTTACTGTTGTTTTCTATCCTGGAATTTTACAGAAGAAAATGCTTGTAAAATATGGACCTTAGCGACAAAAAGTCTTGGTTATAATTTTTGTTAAGACAACAAAGAAAAAGAGATAACCAAATGCCAAAAATATTGATATAACTAAACATTTGTTTAAAATCAAATTTAGATAGGGCAGCATACCCCGAAGCTATAAGCATCAGTCACTCACAGCAGGTGCCTGTTTGTTAATTCTCAAGCAAATTACATCTCCAGAAAAGCCATTTTATACTCATTTATAGGACAAGTTTTCAGATATCTGTGTACTGCCTGAGCATGTATCCTACAACAGAAATTCCAAAATGGAAACTTCCAGTTTGCCATCGCGGCATCTGCAGATGCAGGAAGGCGAGCTCTGTCTTCCGCATCCGAATTCACCCCACTAGGGGACCCTGGAAAGGATCGAAAGTCGTCCTATAGGGGTGACGAGCAAGGAGGGGACCCCCGCGGGAGGGCAGCCCTCCAAACCAACAGGGAAAAGACCAGCCATAGCAATATGGCTCGTCATTAAGCTGCTGACAGCCGAAGTCAAAATTACTACCAAGCACCTTTAAAGCAACGCGGCTGAAACTGGGTGAGATCTGATCTTCTCTTTAAGACTTTAAATATCTTTTCCTGGAAAAGCTGCCCAAAGTATTTTTCTCCCTGTGAGGAGAGAGGGAAGGGAATTTTTACCCCACCCTCTAAGAGCAGCAGCGACTGACTACCCAGGGGAAACAGAGCAATTATAAGAACAACTTTAATCTAATTGGATGCATATACTTTTGAAATTTGGGGACCAAAAGTTTTCCTATTTTTACTGGAGATGTTGGTTTTTAACTAAAAAGAAAAGAAATAAACCTTGAAAAACTATTATAAAAACTTTGGATTTAAAAAGTTTTAAACTGCATTAGTGACATCTTGTGGTGTAGTATGGTATTACAACTTGTTATTGACTAAAAGAGACTTGGCTTGAAGCCCAGACTCTAGAAAAAACTCTTTTGACCTTGACAGATACCACCTGTGAAAAACTCAGCTGTAAAAAAGGAACTTTAGGGCAGCATATCTGGCCTGTTTGAACTATGAAGGTAAACCTTTACTGATTTTCAGAGTTACATGTGGGGAATTGCTTTCTTATTTCTTTATATGAGAAGCATCTGTTATTACACAAGATGATGGACTATAAATTCTTACTTCACAAACAATTTCCACTTTAAAGACTACCTGCAACACGTGAAATAAATATCCCATACCTAGTTATAAAAAACAAAAAACTATTTTTAATGTTTGATTTTAAAGTCGTCAGCTTAACACATTATCAAGAGAATATGGATGAAGATCAGGAAAAAAATCCTTTCTATGTTCAAATCAATACATGAAACCATTCTTTCAGCTTGTAACAAAATAAGATGCAACAAAAAGGAACAAGATGACAGCTTAGATATACAAACCCAAATCTTGACTACAACCAAAGAACTAACAATGCAGAAAGTAACAGAAGTGGAACAACTACCGTAAATATTAAGACAGAGGACCCAATTGACCAACAGATTCAGCCAACGAAAAAATAAGAAAAGGGAGTGACAACATTGAAAATGGAAAAAACTTTTTACATAAATCAGAAGAAATTTGAGGAAAAGGAAGAAGAACAGATTGAATGGAAGATAAACCTATCAGGACAATTGTGGGAAATTGGAGTAACAGGGAGGCAATTAAATGAATACAAATGGGCTAGTTCTTCCAAAAAAACTGTACCAAATGGTCCTTTTTATTCCAAATAATACATATAATAATAGAGGGAGAACTGTATGAGGATTCAAATGTACTGACATGGAAGGTTAGTTGGCAAAGGAAGAAAGCCAGAGTAAGGCTGAAGAAAATAAGGTTTTTGATTTATTAGAGGGGACTGATTAGAGGGTTAAATATGGTGAAAAATAGATAATTTTTAGAAAATAAAGTAACATTATAATTGAATAGGTTAGATGTGTAATAAGACTAACAGACTTTTGGTTTAATATGGTGGAAAATAGATAACTTTAGAAAATAGATAAGATGTGTATTTAGAATATTAGATTTTGTTATGAAAAGGGGGAAATGTAGAAGTTGAGATAAGGAAAACCTTGGTCAACTAAAGCTTGGAAATTATAAATACCAAATGTTAATTTGAATATTAATGGGAAATTAAAGCCTGGAGAAAAAAAGCAATAACAGGACATTGATTATATATAAGGATTGAATGCAAACAGAATTAAGATTTGTATAAGCTAAAAATTATTGATAAATGTAACAAAGATGGTTTTTACTTAGTTGATAATAATAACTATATTATGAGATAGCAGATATTAAGGGAAAAAAAGAGGAAATATCTGATGCTGTAACTTGACATTTGTGTTAAAGATTTATGTATGTTATTGAATTATTGATTACCCAGTCACCACGTTGCTTTTTAAATGTTTAATTGTAAAATTAGAAAACTAATAAAATATTATTTAAAAAAAGAAATTCCAAAATAGAGATACATTCCTAAATCTAAACAACAGGAAAAACTGATAGGCAAAGTTCTGCCAGCTCTGAGGATTGCTTTTCCAACATTGAACCTAATTGGATCCAGGATTCCTATAGTAAGCTTGATCTTCTTGTTATTTCTCATACAGGAGTTGCCTCTTCAAAAAACAATGCAATAATTAAAAAATAAATAAAGAGAAGCTATGCTATGTTTCCCCTTTATGGATTACTGCCTTGTCGTGGCGAAGGGGCTTGCGTAACTCAATAAAGCTATGAGCTATGCCGTGCAGGGCCAACCAAGACAGACAGGTCATAGCAGAGAGTTCTGACAAAATGTGATCCACTGGAGAAGGAAATGGCAAACCACTCCAGTATCTTTGCCATGAAAACCCCATGGACAGTACTAAAAGGCAAAAAGATATGACGCTGGAAGATGAGCCCCTCAGGTCGGAAGGTGTCCAATATGCTACTGGGGAAGAGCAGAGGGCTAGTACTAGTAGCACCAGAAAGAATGACGCGACTGGGCTAAAGCCGAAAGGATGCTCAGCTGTGGATATATCTGGTGGTGAAAGGAAAGTCCGATGCTGTAAAGATCTTCTCTCCATAGGAACCTGGAATGTAAGATCCATGAATCAAGGCAAGCTAGATGTAGTCAAACAAGAGATGACAAGACTGAACATCGACATCTTAGGAATCAACAAACTAAAATGGACAGGAATGGGTGAATTTAATTCAGATGACCATCAGGTATACTACTGCGGGCAAGAATCCCTCAGAAGAAATGGAGTAGCCTTCATAGTCAATAAAAGAATAGGAAAAGCAATACTGGGATACAATC
Organism: Protobothrops mucrosquamatus; assembly: GCF_001527695.2. NCBI lineage: Eukaryota > Metazoa > Chordata > Lepidosauria > Squamata > Viperidae > Protobothrops > Protobothrops mucrosquamatus. The sequence continues at coordinate 470,155 of NW_015386431.1, forward strand.
CCCAAAATGACAGAATGATCTCAGTTCGAATCCAAGGCAAACCATTCAATATCACAGTAGTCCAAATCTATGCCCCAACCACTGGTGCTGAAG
>NW_015386431.1:471772-487241 GCF_001527695.2 Protobothrops mucrosquamatus
GGAACCACTGATTGGTTCAAAATTGGGAAAGGAGTCCGGCAAGGCTGTATACTGTCGCCCTGCCTATTTAACTTATATGCAGAGCACATCATGAGAAAGGCAGGGCTAGATGAATCAAAAGGTGGAATTAAGATTGCCGGGAGAAATATCAACAACCTAAGATATGCAGATGATACCACTCTAATGGCAGAAAGTGAAGAGGAACTAAAGAGCCTCTTGATGCGGGTGAAGAAGGAGAGTGCAAAAGTTGGCTTGAAACTCAACATTAAGAAAACCAATATTTACAGGCTGGATGGCATGCTTTTCTATGGGGAAAAGATAAGAAAACCCACACATATTTCCTCCGACATCAGATAAGGGATGCATTAATTTGGATATGGGAAAAAGTTAAAAAAATATTATATGAAAATTTGGATCTCACCAATGGAGGCGATGATCCATCCAAACACATTAGATAAAACAAAGATGATAAGGTACAAAGAATTATTAGATAATCAAGGGAAGCTAAGATCAAGAGATGAATTAAAAGAACAGGGAATAATTATTGATTGGTGGCCATATACACAGATAAAATCAAAATATAATAAGGATATGGAGGAGTATGGGATATGTCGGACATTACAACAATTGGACAAAATATTGACAAATAAGGGAGAAAAATTCTTAACAAAAACTTATAAACTCCTATTAGAAATTGAATTGGAAGAAGAAATAGTAAAGGGCCTGATGATAGCATGGGCCCGAAACATAGGTAGAAATATAGGATTAGAGGAATGGGAAAGAACGTGGAACATAAATTACAAATTAACGTTGTCAATTGCATACAAGGAAAACCAATACAAAATGTTCTACAGATGGCATTTAGCACCGGCGAGATTGGCTAAAATATACAAAAATATGGATCCGGATTGTTGGAAATGTAAAAACAAAGAAGGAACATTTTATCATATGTGGTGGCAATGCCCTAAACCAAAGACCTATTGGGAGCAGATAAGAAGATGGTTACAGGAAATAACAAAACAACAAATTGAACTCAAACCTGAAATATTTTTATTAGGCATAATTAACCCAAAAATAGAGAAACTACTCCAATACATCATTATACATATTATAACTGCAGCACGCATTGCATATGCACAATGTTGGAAAAGGGAGAACATACCAACAAATGCAATGATTGTATGTAAGATATTAGACTGTGCTGAGATGAACAAACTTTCCTTAGAAATAAAAGACAAAGAAGCTACAGAATTTTACGAGGTATGGGACATGTATTATAACTGTCTAGAATTGCGGAATAGAAATGTATGAGGAGTAATGTAAATAAATGTAAATAAACTTAAGAGATATAGGACATAGTATTATTAAGGGAAAAGAAAAAATGTATTGTGTATTATGTTTGTTTGTAAAAAAAAATGAAAAAAAAATCATGGCATCCGGTCCTCTCAATTCCTGGCAAATAGATGGGGAAGAAATGGAGGTAGTGACAGATTTTATTTTCCTGGGCTCCAAGATCACCTCAGATGGGGACTGCAGCCAAGAAATTAAAAGACGCTTGCTCCTGGGGAGGAAAGCTATGGCAAATCTAGACAGCATACTAAAAAGCAGAGACTTCACCCTGCCAACAAAAGTGCGTATAGTCAAGGCCATGGTTTTCCCAGTTGCAATGTATGGATGTGAAAGTTGGACCATAAGAAAGGCTGAGCAACAAAGAATTGAGGCCTTTGAACTATGGTGCTGGAGAAGACTCCTGCGAGTCCCTTGGACTGCAAGACGTTCAAACCAGTCAGTCCTAGAAGAGATCAACCCTGACTGCTCTTTAGAAGGCCAGATCCTGAAGTTGAAACTCAAATATTTTGGCCACCTAATGAGAAGGAAGGACTCACTGGAGAAGGGCCTAATGCTGGGAAAGATTGAGGGCAATAGAAGAAGGGGACGACAGAGAATGAGGTGGCTGGATGAAGTCACTGAAGCAGTAGGTGTGAACTTAAATGGACTCCAGAAGATGGTAGAGGACAGGAAGACCTGAAGGAACGTTGTCCATGGGATCGCGATGGGTCGGACACGACTTCACTATTAACAACAACAACAATGCTATGTTTTATCCACAAATAGAAAGATCTCAGATACAATAGGAATGATTCTGAATTGTACTTGAGGATTTAGAGCTGTTCTAGGAGTTCAAGAAAAGCCTGCAGAATCAAGGGGACTGGAGGCTAAAGCATATAAGGAACGACTGCTGGAATTGGGTATGTCTAGTTTAATGAAGAGAAGGACGAGGGGGGGACATGATAGCAGTGTTCCAATATCTCAGGGGCTGCCACAAAGAAGAGGGAGTCAAGCTATTCTCCAAAGCACCTGAAGGTAGGACAAGAAGCAACAGGTGGAAACTAATCAAGGAGAGAAGCAATCTAGAACTAAGGAGAAACTTCCTGACAGTGAGAACAATTAATCAGTGGAACAACCTGCCTCCAGAAGCGGTGAATGCTCCAACACTGGAAGTTTTTAAGAAGAGACTGGACAGCCATTTGTCCGAAATGGTATAGGGTTTCCTGCCTGAGCAGGGGGTTGGACTAGATGANTATTATTATTATTATTATTATTATTATTATTATTATTATTATTATTATTATTATTATTATTACAACTAAGCTCAGAGAGCACCAAGGTCCCCACAGTTCAACCATGAGCTGCACATGTCTTCTTCAGTTGATAAGCTAAATCAGTTCAGGACACTTTACACAGAAAAGAAACCCACTTCTGTATTCACATATGCCACTCTTTGAGTTCTGATATCTAAAGAAATGCATTTTAGGATTGCTTTTAAAATGTACTCACACATCAGTTTTTTAAGAACCCTTTTCCTTGGCTGTGGAATCTCACTTATTAAACTTTCTCTTCAGCTAAGAGAGTGTATAATCTAGCCTCTTTTGTCTTTAAGGCATTTTAAAATTCTCTACAGCCAGACCCTTTCATGGTAAGTCCTATACATAGAAAAGAATTTTTGATTTGTAAAGCTCATCAGACAATTTAAAAGCCCTTGTATAAAGAAACATCAGCAACCTTAAACAACAGCCCAATTAGCAGCTTAGCAAGAATAATAAAAAGAGCACCTAACTCAACATTCTATTATTAAAGATGAAAAAAATGAAAAAATAGCATCAGATCAAATTACAACAACATCAAATCCTAGTCAACATGGCAAAAATAAATTTAACAATGATCACAAGGTTTATACTGCCAGGTTCACATATACTTCTTTTAAATTAGATTTCTAGAAATGTGTGAGTAATACTGAGAATGCCCTTTATCTCATATCAATAAACTATATGTTTTTTCAGTGAATGAGATGTGAGGAATGCCTCCAAGCTATAGTTTTTAAGAATAGACAAACCAAAATGAGTCCAAATAATATAGTTTTTAAGATAAAAACCAACATGCCCTTAAATAGTATGCATCCTTAATTGGATATTCGATCAGCAAATGTCTCACCTCCTTAAACACTTTATGATTTATTATTTTACAACCTAAGAGAAATATTTCAAATGGCAGTGTAGATCAAAGACTCTTAATGAGTGTCTTCATTTTTAAATTAAGAAGAGGGGAAAACTGCTATTTTAATTTAAAAACAAAAAGCTTGCCAGGATTGAGAATGAAGAAAGTTTTAAATAGAGAACTTTCTTTAAAGTGATTTCTTAAAAAAAAAAATTATGATGAAAGTACCTTTGAAAATAGCAAAAGTAATTAGACCTGCTGACCAGATCTTTGTGGGATTGCTGGTTGTTTATTATTAAATCAAGAAGATAAGGATAATATGAGCTAAGCAGTGAGATGTAACTATAGAGAACTAATTGGAATTAAACTGTTTCAGATAGTAAGAAGCAAAACGGGGAAAACAGAAGCCAGCCTTTTACTTTCACTGTAGTAATTGCATATTTTCACTTCCTCACAACAGCAATCACAAGAAAATCTGCTGAAGTGGCAGACAGAGGCAGGAGTTCACTAGAACAGCTTACAGATAAGGGCATTTTATAAGATTTATTGCAGAAAAAGTTTGAACAATTTGGCAAAAAGATGACTTCAACAGTTATAGAAGAAGGATTTGCAGGAATAAAAAAAATGTCAAAGAAGAAGTTAAGAAGAATATATGGTGCAACTGGCTGCAGACTTAAAACAAATTAATGATAAAGTAGAAGTTTCAGTCCTATAGGGGGACAGAGATTTGACTTTAACAAGAAACTAATGGCCAATATTTTTATTGAGTAATAAGTGTAATATAGTTATAATATAATTATTATAGTTATTATAATAAAATTTTACCATGATTAAGGCTAAACGGTTGAAGATAATATTACAGAATTTTATTCATGGAGATCAATACAAATAAAAAAAGAATTTGTGATTTAGAGTTTTGAACATTAGTCTAGATTATGGAAATAATATTATATAACTTTAGAGCAGGGGTGGGCAATCAATTTTCCCAAGGGCAGACATGAGTAACTGGAATTGTTGTGGAGGGCCAGCACCATGGACCCCCAACCCCACCATGGCCCCACCCCATTGCAGTTCCGCCCCTGCTGCAATCCCATCCAATTCACACCCCTACCAACACCAACACCCCGCTCCTACCAACACTGCTCAGCCACCAATGCTCTGCCCCCACCACTGACACTGTTGATGCCTTAAGCTGGACAGAGACACCCTAAAGGTCGGATGTGGCCCACAGGATGTAAAATGTGCAGGTCTACTTTAGAGAGAGAGGTTAAAATATAATTGCACTTATAATTATTGTGAAAAATATCAAAACTATATCTTTATCTTTTTTTCTTTCTTTCGGTTTTAACTTTTTTCTTTGCTTTATTTTTTATTTCTTTTTCTCTTTTCTTTATTACTTTGTATTAATTTGAATAAGTTTTTATCTTATTTTTTAAAAATGTTTCAGTAAAATTAATATAAAAAATCAGTACTGTGTATGTACTTCAGAAATGCACTGATGATAATTGGTACAACAGAGAGATCACATGTTTCAAGAATCTTGCATCATTAATATTCAGAGAGCCATATTTTGCATTAGTTTAAATTTGCTTAACTACCTTTGGAATTACTCCAGATAGAGTTCATTACTGCTTAAATCTAGCCTGGATATCACTAAAACATAGGTACTTTTTAAACACCAACAATATTATCATATACTCACTTTGTCATTTTTAGTGGATTTGTATTTGCAACTGTTTCTGTCTATTTGTATTTATTACTTTAATTTGTGTTGCAAGCTGCCTTGAGGTATATATTATGAAAGAGAATATAAATGTCTTCAATAAATAAATAAATCTTGAGTTTGAATTTTCTTGAGAGCACAAGTACATTTCCTTTTTTTTTTTACTTCATTGGGAAAATGACAGCTAGACTTAAATTAATGTGCCACCTGGAATATCAGTGTCAAGAAGTTTAGAGGCTTAATTTGTGAGGGTGATGCTTAAATAGATTTAAGATTTCTAACATAACAAGAACTTTATATGTTAGCTTATCAAATGATGAGCATAATCCAGTTCGGCAGAACCAGTACTAATTTTTTGTTGCCCAGGCCCAGAATGGACTTCCGGAAGAGGCATTCATATATTTGAATCCCACCATTGAATCCCATCCTATAAAGTTGTCAATAATAACTGCTACTATGTGGGGCTGACACCTCTACCAGTTTAGGATTGCTGCCAAGATATCATATTTAGGATTCTGGGCTTCTTGTTTAACTGTTTGAGCATTGTTACATCTTAAATTCCAATATTTCTGCTGCAAAACACTGAAATAAAAATTCTGATAGTTATACTACCATGTTTCCCTGAAAAAAAGACCGGGTCTTTTTTTTTTTAACCTCTAAAAGAGGCACCAGATCTTATTTTCGGGGGGTGTCTTTTATAGTCACCTCAGCCCTGCCCAGCTGGCCCATTTCTTCTGCGACCGAAGGAACAGCTTCATTCTGCAGCTGCATTCCAGCCTGCATTTTGCAGTCAGGCCTTTCCGGAAGGCCTCTGCAGCTGAGTAATGAGCTATGGATTCAATCCATAGCTCAGTTTTCAGCTGCATAGGTCTTGCAGAACCGAGCTATGGATTGAATCCATAGCCTGATTCTCGGCTACAGTGGCCTTCTGGAAGGCCTGTGACTGAGAAATGCAGGCCTGGCTACAGAAGACGCTACAGAATCAGTGGGCCAGTGAGGAAAGGCCTGGCTGCAAGGTAAGTGGGTCCGGGGTGTATGGGGCAGCTCCACCCCCATACCCCCACCCTAGCTTGATTTTTAGGTGTGTGCCTTGCCCAAAAACTAGGGCTTATTTTTGCAGTAGGGCTTATATTAGGCCTACCCCAAAAAATCAAGCTAGGGCTTATTTTCGGGGTAGGCCTTACTTTTGGGGGAACACAGTAGTACAGGTCATAAAATATGGGAAAATTTAAATGAACCTGGAAAATCGATTTACTAAATATAGGTACTGGGAGGGGATGTAAATGAACCAAGTTCTAATTTATATTTTGGATTTCATGAAGACATTCAGTTTGAATTTGCAATTCAGTGTGAAGAGTTTATCTGAACAATCAAGTCAAATCTGATAAGAGTATGTATGCATATCCACAAAGTCCATCAAATAGTTGAATCAATTCAGAAGCACCTGATCTAATTTAAAAAGGTAATTTGACTGAATCACATTCAAATACAAGAATCAGAATGAAGTATCACACATGCCTTAATATATGTGTCAAGGTATATATTTTGGATTGGCATTCAAAAAATATTTCCATCCCAAATTAGCATTATAATCTAATGTTCTCATTGTTCTTCTTCTACAAGATTTAATTGAAACTGTATACTTTTCTAATGTATTTGTTAGAAACAGTTGTATACTGTCCTTCAGCCAAATGGTTCCCAGGGTGATTTGAAAGCAAGTTAAAGCGACAATGAGTTCAGTAGAAAATCACACACATGAGAAATATGTAGAAATCATAGAGTTGGCTTCTAGTGATAAATAATATAGAGTTTTGTTTACATCAGTACCTTGAGCTCTCCAATAGAAGACAAAAGGCCTGCTCCATAAGCCCTCAGTTGTCCATCTTGCTTACAAAGGCCAAACTCAATAGTGAAGAAATAACACTGTAAAATGAAATACATAGAGACACACACACACATATTAGAATGAACCTAGATACACTCAGAAATCAAACAAGTCACCAGACAAGCCCTTCCTCATATTATTTTTTGTTTTTAAATAAATGATGTGAAAGAAAACTACCAAACGGTAACACCATAAATACAAGAGGCTATCATAAATCTATTTAGCATAAATCATGATAAAAATTAGGACTGTGCAGTGCTTCAGATTCAATGCCAACAGGCTGTTGCAGGATGTGCACAGTGTCTTCCATTTTTTAAAGCACTTGCATTTTTATTTTGAATCATGAATTATGTGCAGCCAACACATAATCCCTGCAAAAGTCACAGTTAGTCTAAAGTGTTGGAAGCAGGTAGTGTGTTTTCACCCTGTGCTATCCAAAGTAGGTTTGGGAAGACTTCCGGTCCTGCGCAGCAGTTGAGGGGTTCGGGGCTCCGTGCCCTTTGGCTGAATTTCTTCCTGTTAGGTGACCCTAAATGGGCCAGAAGCCACCCCAAAGAGGCAGCAAAGAAGGAAGGAAGTCCCAGGGACCACGGAGAGATGGTGGTTGACCCGATCGGTCCAGGAGAAGCCTTTCAGAAACCAACAGGAGAAAGGCTAGCCTAACTTCAGCTACAAGCAACTGAAGTCAAAAGCACTATTTTAAGCTGATTGTAAACAGTGCGTTTAAATCTGGGTAAGAACATCGATTTTCTCTATCCTACTTATCAACTTTCCTGAAGAAAAAAAAATCCCAAGAAGCAAAATACCTCCAAAAATGAAGGAGGGGGATCTCTGCCCCACCCTTTTACTAACAGAAACGGCAAATTAAACCTTTTATGGAGGACCAAAACATATTGAAATGAAATTAAATGACTATAAAACCTAAATTTGGATAAGTTTGAAATTGCTGAATGGTTAAGATTCTCATTTTAAAGGCAATTTGTTCATTTTGAAAATTTGAAAAATAAACCGGTACTAACATCTAGTGGTGGATGAAAACTATGGCTTTCATACAGGACTTGCCAAAATCTGGAAAAAAAACTAATTTCTATTTGTGACCGTCAAAGCTCTAACAATAGAGAACAGCTGTGACAAAAAAGAAAACAATCTGGGCTGCAGACAAAGAGAGACTTATAAATTTTAGGGAATAAAAAAAACTTTTTTGAACTTTCTGGATTACAAGTATCTACTTAATTCTGACTCTAAAGCTATTTGCAGAGAAAAGAAAACTTGGATTCTTGGTCATCATGGAAAATCAGAGACTTATAGAAATAACTTATCAAGAAAAAATAAATACCTTTCAACAGGAGACATATGCTATGTTGCAACTAATTCAAACAACAATGATTTCAAACCACAAAGAAATCCAGAATAACTTTGAAAATATAAACCAATTCATCTCCAATTTAACTTTACAACAAAAAAATCCCAGAAAACAACAATAGAGAAGGAACAGATAAAACAGATAACTGAATACAAATTTGAGGATAGAGACTTAAAGATAGAATCTAACAAAACAAAGAGGTATGATTTAACCCAAGTGGAAAAAGATTTACAAGAAATACTGGATTTGGAAAAGACAACTTATACTTTAACACCACAAAACAAATTTGAGGATAAGAAAAAAGATTGGACAAAATGGACTGCAGAGATGTCAGGAAAAACACTAGAACTGAAGAGACAAAAAATGATAAGAGAAACAGAGAGAAAAAGAAAGAAAAAGATTTTCAACAAACATGAATGGGCAAATGCCTCTTACAAAGATATTATACTTGACTTACCTTTTATACTACAGTAACACTTACAAGAATATGGAAAGATTCTTTGATTCAGCAGAACATATTGATTAAGAAAGATACTGAGCAAAAGAAAAAGGCTAAAGTGAAAATTAAGAAAATAGATGATGGGACCTATCAGAGAATATTTAAAAAAGAAACACCTGTTTGAATGTGGTTAAAGAAATAAAAAGATTTTGGATATGAATTTTATTTTAAGAGGGAAGAGCCCCTCAAGTAACATAGTACTTTTTCTTCTTTCTTCTTATTTTATTTCTTGACATGAGTAATATAAAAGAGTTGGAATGGCTTATATAAAGGAAATGTTTTAGATATTTAAAGGTGATTGATTTTAAGAAAATTACAATGGATTAAAAAATGTTTTGAATAAGAGTTAAAAGACTAGAGGACTAGATTTATTAAATGGAATATTTAAAGATTAAATATATTTTCAATTATGGTAAAAAGAATGGAAAAAGTTTGGAAATAAATATGTATTAACTTATAGGAAACATGGATTTTAAGTGGCATACTATCCTTTTATTTTTCTTTATTCTTATTATTCTTTTTTCTTTTTTTAATCTTATTTATTCTTAAGAAAGGTAAAAGTATTGGGATGGCTTACATGAGAAAAAATAGACTTAAATGTTTAAATGTAATTAACTTTGAGAAAATCTGAACCAGTAAAAATGTTTTGAACATTATGGGAAAAACAAATGTAAACAAGAACTGTAAACAGGATCTATGATGAGGCAACCAGAATGCCTAGATGGAAAAGAAATATTACATTGATGTGCTTATTATTTGTAGAAATATTAGAAAAAAATTTATACTTAATCGTTATTTACCAAAACAACAAGAATTGTATTAACGTAAGGTTGGTAAAAGAGAACATTATGGGAAAAAGAGGAAATCAAGTAAAGTTATTATGTGGATTATAGATTATAGAAATCAACTGTTAGTGAATGTTTTTTAAATGTATACCCAGATACCAAATATTAAGGTGACTATGTTAAAAAATCAATAAAACATTTTTTTAAAAAAAGTAGCTTTGGGGAATTATATCTGAAGAATTGCACAACTCTAATAAAAATCACCATTATTTATGTACAGATTTATTGTGAAATAAATAAATGCAAGAACACATCTGCAAACCTGGTAACCAGGTTTGCAAATGCTGGGTGTGTTTTAATAGCATATTCAAAAATATTGTCTTAAGGAGAGCCCTGGAAAAAATCCACAAACACAATGTGAACTTTATTAAAGGGTAAAACTGTATATAATAATTATGTAATAATTCTTCAAAACCCATAAAGAAGAATATTTGTAGCTCAGGGTTGAAATGAGGTGTTATCTGAGCTTGGCTGTTTTCTTGCAGACGTTTTCTTGCAAACTAGATAAAATTCTCAATGCTAATAAGGAGTGGGGTTTGCTCTTAATTTATATTCTAGTGGCTTACCCTGTCGGTGTTAGTGGGGGTGGTCTTAGAGGTTCTTTGGTTGGGCTATTTACTATTGGCTTGTTTGACAGTTTTTTGATTGGTTACTTGATTGTTGATCTGATGTTAATCTTGGAGTTAATCTATGCTCGTCTGGGTGCTGATTGATTGTGGAGAAGTGCTTATATCTTTTTGTTCCCTTTTTGGCTTGTTGATTGTCTCTTTTGCACAGTATGTAGATGTTATTTTGTCTATGTGTCTGTTGATGGCCAATTTGTGAGAGTGCCAGGTTTCTAGAAATTCCCTAGCATTTTTTGATTTGGTTTGGTCTAGGATGGTCAGTTTTCCAATTGAATCTATGGTTAAGTCTGCCCTCATGTTGTGAAATTAAAGTTTTGATCATGTCTTCTGACTGCTAGTTGGTGTTCATGGATGCGTTCTGCCAATCTTCTGCCTGTTTGTCCTACATAGTGGCTTTTGCAGTCATTAAACTGTATGTTTTAGATGACTCCTGTTTTTTCTTCTGGGGCTGCTGGGTTTTTTGGTGTGCTTAGGATGTTTTGAAGGGCTTTAGTTGATGTGTGCTATGCTGATTCCATGTGGTTGTGGTAGTCTGTTAACAGTTTATTTTTTTATCATGAAATAACTCCTTAAACCAGCTCCACAATACAATAAAGCCCTCAAGTTTTTTTCAAGCAAAGCAAATCAGCTATACTGTTTTTCTTTGTTTATTCTTACTGCCTCATTTGACACTTTCAATAGCCAGAAGCAGAAGCCTCTTTCAACATGTCCAGCCATCTTCTTTATGTGCAGAAATCTCTTTTGAATATTGGAAGTATTATTTGTTTATAACATTTGTATATAAGCCAATCACATATACTCCAGTTTACATCAGCAAAATATTATTAAAACCTAAGGGCTTAGGCAATGTACAGGACTTTGTTAAGGAAAATCCATTGCCATTTTATCTTGGTCAATAAAATTACATTGCTTCATGGTATGAAGCACTTCATTGAGACAAGGCCACTCTAGTCCAGTAGGTTGTGGATTTCCATGGATCATGGCCTTTATCTCCAGTAGATTGTGAATGCCCTTTTTTACCAAGATACATGCCTTTATTTATTTAAATATAATCATCCAATAGCTTATTTATGTGCTTTGTTATGGATTTAATTGTGAAATTTTAACAGCTTTTAGTCTGCATGGTTTATAAACACAGACAAATAAATATAAGCAAAAATTTTAACATGGACAGCTTCCAAAGAGGATATACTGACTGAATATATAATGTATCATCTATTTCAGTTCTCTGTTTTTAATACAACAGATACCGAAATCTTTTTCTCTGTAGGTTGGACTTTCTAGAAGAGTGCATCTGAGGACACAATCAGTCAGGCTACTGCATGTCTATTTATTTATTTGATTTAAAATAGGATTTTTAAGGACAGGTATGCTTCCAAGATTGTGGAATGAAAAGCAGAGAGAAGGGAAAAGGAGGGGAGGTAAGGGATAAAATCATGGTAAAAGCCATATCTTCTAAGATATTAAAAGATCCCCATAAAAATATTGAAATTGACTCCAATTCTAACTGGATTCCCAATTCCCTTAGGCAAGAGAAAGCTTGGTTAATTAAACATTTTAGGGTTATTAGGCAGAAATCGGGACCATTGACAGTTCCCAAAAAAATCTCTGTGGGTTAAACTAAAAGACAAGTTCCTTAATGTTTCAAACTTATCTCCACTTTCTTAGAACATTTTAAATTGGCTATGTTTGCTTAAACGAAGTTAAAGACCTGCTGCATTTCCACAATATGCAAAGTTTGCTAGATTTTGGTCTATTTTAATTTTTGTGGGTCTTAATATGTTGCACAAATCCATCCCATTTGGTTAGTTTATGATTCAGTGTATTACACAAACTAGAAAATTGGTTAATTTAGTAACCAGTTTAGTTGTAGAAATACAGTCATTATGTGTTTTCTTTCTATGATGCAGAAGGAAGAGATATAGTACTGGGAAAATATTCTCTGAATCCAAGAAAAGCAGAAGGGCAGTCCTCAGACTGGGAGGCCACAGGAGACAACACTGAAGATTTCTCCTTAATGAGGCACTTTGGCTTCTCTCTTCCTCATTGTCAAGCTGCACACAGCTGGACAAGATCAAGGAAGCAAGAAGTACACATATCTCAGTAAGGTTTCTTTAATGCTGGTCAGCAGTGAATACAAAATCTTACTTAGAAATAGAAATTTCCCATCTTCATTTTCAATGAACTAAGGCAGAGTATCTTTAAGCAATTGAAATGCTCTTTTCCTTTGCTAGATTTCCTACAATCTTTCATACTGAGGGCAATAGAAAAATTAATCCTGCTTTATAAATAGTTGATACATCATGTAACTTCATTATTTGACTGAACTATGTTTAATTGAATAAACAAACCAGCTGTATTAGTATACCATTATTATTAATAAACCATAAGTTATAAATCACAGTGTCAGGATTTATTATATATATTAAACCAGAATTGAACAATTCTCACTGTGGTTTAATGCAATGTGTGATTCCCAGATATTGTGTGGAAATAGTTGCATAGTAATCTATTGCTTCCTTGTTGCATGCATTCATTGGTAAAAATGCTCATTGTATATTTTGATAACTCATTATTTTCATATAACAATAATGTTCACATATTAAATCCACATATAAAGTCTATAAAAAGGCTATATTCCTTGGGGAAAATCATACATATAAAGAAAAATAAAATTTCCTGGTGGTTCTATATGGTTTGTATTTGCCAAATTCTAATTTTCATCGATATTGTGTCTGATTAAACTCTTTTTCTATGAAAAAGCTACTAAAATACTTTTATTGAATACAGACTATGGCAAATTCAGTCTAGTTCACAGACTTGTTAAACCATTAAATGAAGTATCTCACTCAGATCATTAGCCTTTAATACAATTATTTTAACCTTTCCAAATATTCAGGAAATTCTATTTGCTGATATCCTTTTTGGAGTATGATTTGGAAAACTATTCCAATATATAATCTTCGATTATTTTTTAAATTTCTTTATATAAATGCTAAAATGTTTTAATATTTTAACTGTTCTTAATTTAAAAACAAATAATTGAAAGCATTTCTCAAACAAATTGCATGATTTAACAAACATGCCTTTGGTGCTTGTATTTTGTTTGATTAAATATATCATTGTTCTTCCTACAACTATTATGACAGTGTAATAGCAGAAACCAAGGTTGGTTCTTTCTATATATGAAGAGTTTTCTCTTTATCCATTTTGAAAATGTTTGCCTCTACACATCAAAAAGTTGGGGTAGATAGGTATGTTAAGGCTCATAAGCTTCATAAGATGCTCATGCCTGTGGTATATATTACAATAGTTTGATACATTTTTATAGTAAAAGTATTTTGTATACTCCCGTTATTTTCATTAAATGTATCTAAGCATGAACATACTCTCCACTTCAAATTATGCTTACTCATGTGCAAAGGCATCTTGAATTTGGGCCAATGGATGCTATTCCATTATTGGCAACAGGAGCCAAGGAAGTCCTACAAGGGAATAATCAGCAGGGAGTTTATTCTGTGGTGCCATTAAACTGGAGCCTGCTGTGGAAATGATCAATGCAATCTGCAGAGCCAGCAGAAGTGCAACTGATAAGTAGAAACAAAAGTTTCTAACTTGCCTATGGATTTATATGATGAAGCCATGACCTCTTGTCAAAAGCATCTTTTGGGGACTAGAAATCAGCAAAGGAAAGCCGTTACAACAATGGTTTAAAAATATAGTTAAAGCAGAGACAAAATAACATGTCTGGCAGTAATTGTTACATTTTCATATCAGAATGGACAGATTTAGTTGAAGCAAATTGCATAGGCAGATCTGACATCAATACCTGGAAAGATTCCATAGGGTAGCATAAAGCAATTATTCTATAAACTTCTTGAAAACAATGTATGTAGTGATTACCAGAAGAAAACATGGATTTATTAAAAAGACATCATAACAGACTAATCTTATTTCATTTTGATTATATAGGTTTCTTAATATATTGTGGGAATGCTGTGGATATAACATATCATTACTCCACAAAGCAGGTGACAAAGTATCTGGACTAGCAAACTTGTTAGTATGGCCTCAATAGCATGCCTTGTAGGTGGCTCTACAGCTGGCTTGGCATCCTTATTCATATGTGCATCAGTTTTTCTTCATGAAATTGGAGTACAATATCAAATAGGGTCAATAGCATTCAGTCCTGAACCTTGGACTTGTCAGTATATGCATTAATGATCAAGAAGTCAAAGAAATCTGAATATAACACAAAACTAGGAGATAGCTAAAACCCTAAAAATAAAAAACAAAAAACAAAATTCAGTTTTAAAAAATTAGAGATACAGAAATAACAGAATGAAATTTAACATAAAAAAGTGTATGTATTTTTGTGTAGGAAAAAAAATAAATGCACCAGTATAAGATGGGTAACACCTGGTTTGGAATTATTACCCCTGAAAAGAATTTTGGAATTATGCTTAATTATAAGCTAAATAAGAATGAGAAGTTTGATATGGCTAATAGTCAAATACAATTTAGGCTGCTTCAGCAGAAATATATGTTTCAAATTACAGGAAATAATGTTTCAATTTCATCTAATGGATTAGATTTCTCTTCAATAACACATCAATTCTGGACACATTTTAAGGAAGATTAAGTAAAAATGGTGCAGGTACATCAAGGTCTTGCAAGAAAGACTGAACAGATTAAGCTTGAGAAAAGCCAACAGACATGGGACAGATGGGAAATATGATGCCCTTCAAGTACAAAGGAGAGTTATCATAAAGAGGGTTGAGATTTATTCGGTATCATCCCAAGGTGATTAATGGTTACGTTGTAGTCAGATCTAAGTATGGAACTCTTTCAAATGATGAGATTATTTCCACTACAGTGGAAGAAATTATCAAAGGAGAAGCTGAGGTCCACTTCATTGGATGTGGCCAAAGATGGAAATCAATCTAATAACAATGCTTTAATTTGGATTTTTGAATGGAGGTTAGAATTCAATGACTTAAATCAAAGGTCCCCAACCTTTTGGGCACCAGGAC
>NW_015386431.1:487615-491583 GCF_001527695.2 Protobothrops mucrosquamatus
TAAAGTTGTCCAGCTGTTTCAGTTGTGAATGCAAAGAAGCTGTTCTGATTGTAATTGCATCTTTGATGGCATTGTGGTTTGACTTTTTAGAGATTAGAGATTAGACTCTGAGCTCAGTTGAGGAGAAAACATAGTCTTTATCTCTTTATGAAAGAACCTGTCTAGCAGGTATTTAATGTACAGACTGAGGACCACCAATACAATTGGGCATGAATCTGTTTTATTAGGATAGCTAAAGATATTTTCTGAAAAATTATGCATTTGCATCTGTTCATTTCTACATAACAGCATGATCAAAAATATTGCTTTCATATTTAAATTTGAATATGCTAACCCAACAGAGGAAAAAACAAACCAATAAATATAGAAAGTCCTGCTGAGTGAATTCATCTGCTATAGTACTATTTTTAATCATTGTTAGTGCAAACCACGTGAAAATAAGCTAAAAAAAAACAAATCCCAAAAGCATCAAGCAAATGAAATTGCTTATACTCAATTTTCTCCTAAAAAACTGGAAGATTGCTCTCAGATGTATAACTCCACTCTTCATTAAAACTGGAATCAGAATAAGTATACAACTGCCATATTCTCACAACATTACAGCTTATGCTTATCTCTACTGCCAATGAGAGCTTACAGACCTCCAGGGAATGGCAAACTATTGTTCCCAGCAACAACTACAATGAGCATAGCTAATATGGCAGCAATTTCCATATGCTCTATTCCTGTATTAATACTTAAGGCTGCAACTGGAGTAACATATAGTTCTTTGTATGACCAAACATACAATTCATCAGAAGCGGTGAATGCTCCAACACTGGAAGTTTTTAAGAAGAAACTGGACAGCCATTTGTCCAAAATGGTATAGGGTTACCTGCCTGAGCAGGGGGTTGGACCTGATGACCTCCAAGGTCCCTTCCAACTTTATTATTATTGTTATTATTATTATTATTATTATTATTATTATTATTATTATTATTACAGATCTCCTGAATTTAATAAATAATTAATTATAGATACAGAAATTTTATGTTCAAATTCATTCATTTTCACAGAGTTGGAAGGAGCCTTTTAAAGTATCAAATCCAACCTTCTGGAAGAACCAAAATCGAACTGTTCCAGGTTCATGATTGTTAAGCCCCCACTTGCCCTGCTACAATGAGGGGGTATCTGTTTACTCTTCTGACTGATAGGTTCCACTTTCAAACTGCTCTTATTATTTTCAAACATACAAAGTAAATTTACTTTCTCCAATTTAAATTTCTGCCCTGCATCCTAGAACAGCAGAAAACAATCTTGACTTTCTTTAATATGACATTCTTTTGAATTTTGAACAGTGCCTTCTGTCTTCTGTTCTCCCAGTTAAATATTCTCAGTTGTTTTCATTCCTTTCCATGGGATCTCATTTCCAATCCCCTGATCATTTTTGCTTCTTTTTTGAATCTGCTTTTTTGAATCTGCCAGTTTTTCTGAGTGCTACTTAAAGTGTGGTGCTCAGAACTGCCCACAGTGTTTAAAGCTAGGGTTAATGAGCACAGAATAAAAATTAACCATTTCTTCTCATGATATGAAAACTGCATTTTTACTTATGCAACCTAAATTTACGTTTTTCTTTTAAAAATCCATATAATACTGCTGACTTATATTCATATATATTTATATTCATTATGCAACCAATTACTATTCCAAAATCTTTTTCATAACTCTTATTACCAAGCTTCAGAGACTCCACTTGTGCATTTGATTTACTTGTTTCTAAGTGAAGAATTTTGCATTTATTTCTGTTAACTTCCATTTTGTTATTTTCAGCCCATTTCTGTAAGCTATTGAGCCAAACAATGCTCCTTTCAGAGAATATAATGCTTATCATTCTGTCAAGACATGCTCCCTGATATACTTGTAGTTACCCTGTTCCCCAATGAAAAGGAGAAAAAATATCATCCCTCTTTCTCCTGCTTTCTAATGCACACTGTCTGTGTCTGGCTGTTTCCCCAAAGTCTGAGCTATTGGAACAAGGAATAGTTTCTTGTCATCCCAGATACAGTAGAGATGAGGGCATGATACCATAAGTGATCACACCAAATTAATTTTACTTAGTCACCTTGCAGTGAGATGGGTGGCAAACAAATTTAATAAATAAATAATTTTTTTTAATAATTCCATTTCCTTGATTATCTTTCTTGCTGGTCAGCATCAACTAAAGATACAATAGCTGATCCTTTTGTTCTTTCACCATCTGAAGAAGAAAGTTTTCAATAACACATTAGGAATTTCTGGAATGACCATGCTTGAGAAATTTTGCTTCCCAAGAAGGGTTGCTATGACTGAAATCTGCTCTCGTAATTTCTACCTCATCCATTTTTTTAAATTCTTCAGTTTGCTTTGGGAAAACTTCATTGCGCAGCAATATAGATATCTAAATAGGGTTCTAAATCTTCATGAAGACTAGAAACAGGTCTGACTTCATAAAAGGCCCAAATGTGACTGTGGAGGTTCTCAGTCATCCAGGTCATGGTTGTCCCAAAGGTAATTTTTCAGGAGGCAACTGGACTTTCTTGTTTTTTTTAAAGACATTTTGCTTCTTGTCCAAGCAGCTTCTTCAGCTCTGACTGAATGGTGGGGAATGGAAGAATTTATATTCTTTGCTGATAGCTGGGCATTTGCATTCTTTTAGAGAGTTGTTGAGGCCAATTGGAAGTTTACCTGTGACTTCAGGGTCACATGAGTAGTGCAATAGTGTGTGGAGCTTCTTGGCTACAGGATATTTTCTGCCCTGTGTTCCTTCACTGTTGAAGACACAGGTCGTTGGGGGATGAGTCTGTGTTGTCTGCATCTCAAACTGAAGTGCAAATGATTCCTGTAGTCTGCAATGTTTTTTGGAAATCCATTCATTTCCAGGTGTATACGTGAGTATGAACAGATTTCCAGAAAACATTGCAGATTCTCAATTTAAGACTTACAAAAGAAATAGAGTTGTGCTCCATAAATCTATTTTCCTGTCCCATGCAGAAAAGGTTGCTGGATTCCACTTGAAACAGGCAGAATAAACTCAACGGATGAGGTCATATGAAATTATTTTTATTCCAGGTATTCTCAAAACATTAACCCACAGTTATTGCAGAAGTTCTTCCAGAATGTAGGTTGTAATCTGGACTCATCTTGTAGGTAAAGGAATAATGGATTTCCCCATTCTACGTAAATGTTACATGTTGCTATGGAGCTCCTAGCCTAGCCACGAGGCTAGGATCCATGGAAGGATAATAAAATGGCACGTAACAGGATGCCCGGTAATAAAGACACAAAACCCTCCCAGTGGCCAATTAGAACACAGATATAACCATGTAATAACTAAACTACATTTCCCAGAAGTCCATCTCTTAAGGAGACAGCTTCTTAATTCTTAAAATGCTATTTGCTCTACACACAGTTTTCTAAGCTAGCTATACGCTCTGGCCAGAGTTACATACTGGTCCAGCACACTCCCTGCTTGAAAATATACAATTTCCACTATTAACTAACCATTAACTAGAATAAGTAAAAACATAACATCAAAACATGCATAACTATAACTGAGATAAACAAAGGCATAACATCAAACAATGCAATCATGAGGTAAATACAAAACATGCATAACTATAACTGAAATAAACAAAGGTATAACATCAAACAATGCAATTATGAGGTAGACACAATATGCATAGTTCGAGGATCAATCTTCAAGTTCGGTCTTCCTCAGCAGCAGTATCAAGTCAGTGATTGGTCTGGTGTAAAGCCTCTTCACAAGAGTCTTTGAGTCACGACCTGATTCTTGTGGCTTCGCAATCTGGACTTCAACTTGGCGAACTAGTCCATCAGAACTGGGTAGGACTTGGTGCACAAGCCCCATGGGCCAAGAGATCTGATGTGCATCCTTGTCTCTCAGCAAGACAAGGTCTCCTTCCATTTGCAGCGATCCTGAAGGGTAGACA
>NW_015386431.1:494005-495113 GCF_001527695.2 Protobothrops mucrosquamatus
TTCCCTCTCACAGACCGGTACGCTCCCACAGAGCGGGCCTCCTCAGGGTGCCGTCGGCCAAGCAGTGTCGGCTGGCGACCCCCAGGGGGAGGGCCTTCTCTGTGGGTGCCCCCACCCTCTGGAACGAACTACCCCCCGAGATCCGGACGATTCCGGATCTCCTAACTTTCCGCCGCGCCCTCAAGACATGGCTTTTTCAACAATCGGGTCTGACCTATGGTGAATTTTAAATAGGGACAATTTTAATGATTTTAATAAGACACAGCGATAAATATTTGGTTTTTAATTGGCTTTTATAGGGGATAATGTTTTATATTGTTTTAATATGCTGTGAGCCGCCCTGAGTCCCATGGGGAGAAGGGCGGCATATAAGTTAATGAAAATAAATAAATAAAATAAATTCTTGCTTCCAGCACTTCCAGAAGGTGTTGGCCAGCAGTTGAACTTGTCTCCATTGCTGTTTATACATGTCTTTGGGAACAAAGTTCCCTAATGGTGCTGGCCAGTCGACTGTCTTCTGGGTTAGCAAGGCGGCTGGGGTGAGGATAGTTGGATTTTCAGGATTAGAAGAAACTGGAACCAAAGGTCGAGCGTTGATATGGCTGCTACTTCTGCCATGAGGGTAGTGAGCACCTCATGCATCAGTGTGGGTATCCTTGTCAACATAGAGTCCAGGATTGTGCAGGCTATGCCAATCATGCACTCCCACGCTCCTCCCATGTGGGATACATGGGGAGGATTGAATGTCCATACACAGTTTTGAGCCTTTAGGTACTTGTCAAGTGCTGAGTCAGGGCGAATGCCTTCGTCAGTCTATAAGTCCTTGCAGGCTCCAACAAAGTTGGTTCCTTGGATGCTAAGACATGTGAACAGGACGATCACTGCTACGCCCAATACGTGGGGTCTCCATTTGGAGGAGCGTTTGAAGCAGGCTGGTTCTAGGAAATGGTTACAGGGCGGTTTCTCTGTCTCCTTGACCATTGTTGACAAGCAGATTGTCTGGACGGTCTTTTCTCGTCCTGTCTAAGCAATTTGCTGGGTGCCTGAGGTAGAACAGTTTTCTAAGCTAGCTATATGCTCTGGCCAGAGTTACATACTGGTCCAGCAC
>NW_015386431.1:495505-513575 GCF_001527695.2 Protobothrops mucrosquamatus
CTAGCCACAATAAAGTATTGTTAAAAGTAATATATTCCTTTGCTCATTTTAAGCCATATATTGTCTATGGTATGATAATATGCATTCATTTGGATTTCTAAGCAAATACTTTTGACACACAGTGTAACAACTCTTTAATCCTAATCCTTCTTTATTAAATGCAAGGAAACACTTTGGGTAAATATAGTGGAAATTAAATGTAGTTTTCCATAAAATTAGGTGTATTTCTTGTTACATACTTACCTTATGCTTACTTACAATTCTATTTTTACCCATTTTTTTCTAATAAATGTAAGCCATCTTGACCACTAATACATAAGAAGGAAAGTGGTTATGTAAACAAATATTTTCCATGGTTCACCATCAACATTTCCCCTGGACTACCATCAGTTTGGTAATAGCTTTTGGGCTCAGAGTGCAACCAACCCCAGGCTATGCTCTACACATAACAAACCACAGATTCAGGTAAAATTCTATTAGAACACAACATGAGAAAAAGTAATTACTAGCAACTGCATGCCACATTGTCCTAGGTCAGATAATACAAAAGTGGGGAGGCCTCATCTAGGAAGAAAAAGAAGTTAAAACTATCAGCCTAATACTGTATAAACACACAGCAATCAATATTATTTATGTATTGAATTTTTTCACTATTAATTAATTGATTAAACAATTAAAAATATCAGTATACTCTTCAGCTTTTTAACTAAGATGGGAACTATATACACCACAGCCCAATTATAATTATACTAAAATTTCTAAAATGAAATGAAATGAAAGCCGTCAGAATGTGTGGCTATCCCAAGTGGGCTTTCATTGAATCCCAAAAAAGACCCAGCAGGAGCTCCTCCATAACAGACAAAGAAGAAAATGATAAACAAAACAATGTTGTCATTCTATACATTGCAGAAATATCGGAAAAACTCAGGAGGATCTTCAGCCAACACAACATACATACACACTTCAAACCCATGAATACAATAAGGCAGAAGCTTGTCCACACCAAGGATAAAACACCCAGACACAAACTGAGTAATATGGTATATGCAGTACAATGCAATGAGCCATATGCAGATCTGTACATTGGGGAAACAAAACAACCACTTCATATATGCATGGCACAACATAGGAGAACAAACCCATCAGGACCAGATTCAGCAGTCCATATGCATTTAAAAGACAAGGCTACTCTTTCAAAGACAGCAAAGTCCACATTTTAGACAGAGAGGACTGCTGGTTTGAAAGAGGGATCAAAGAGGCCATCTATGTCAGAATTGAACAGCCCTCTCTCAACAGAGGGGGAGGTATATGACATCATCTATCTCCAGTCTATAACACAGTCCTTTCAGCAGTTCCAAGAAGGCTCCACATACATTTGCACTACTCAGGTGACTCTGACAATGCAGATAAACCTCCAGATAGCCTCAATAACTCTCTAAAAAAATGCAAATGATCAGCTGTCTGCAAAGAGTATTAATTCTTCCATTCCCCCCATCCAGGCAGAGCTGAAAAAGTTTCTTGGATGAAAAGTGAAACATTTTCAAAGAAAAACAAGAAAGTCCAGTTGCCTCATGAAAAAGCAACTTTGGAATTTCTGAAATGAAATATTTTTATGAGATAGCATAATAACTTCATATCAGGAAAAGTTGAAAAAAAAGTCTTTCCTGGAGTGAAAAATTAACTAGAAGCTGTTTCTACAGGCATCATGAATGTCAGTCAAAACTCTGACTGTCCATTAACTAAAAACAGGGAGGGGGAGGGGGAATGTACTTCTGACAAAATGAATGAACAAAGTTGTTGCTGCATAATTTGCCTCATTTAACTATTAAAATATCTAATGTAATGAAGCATAAAGCATGTTTCTGGCTGGCTTGCAATGTTTAAAACCTCCTCTGAAATGGAAAGGCTAGCTTCTCCATTTCTTATTTTCCTATAGTTGTGTTTCAGACAACATACCTTTGCAAATACACAAGGCTCATAGAAAGTTTGTCACTTTACTGATAATTTTCACTTAACTTTAATCCTTGACTTACAACAGTTTGTTTGGTGACTGTTCAAAGTTACAGCCGCACTGAAAGAAGTGCCTTGTCCCCTTGGTCATGTGATCAAAATTTGGATGCTTGGTAACTGGTTCATATTTATGATGGCTGCAATGTCCTGGGATCAAGTGATCACCTGCCATCTGCCCTGAGTAAGGCAAGTAAGGCAACTATTATAAATTATAGATGGCAAAGCCAAAGGGAAGTACTTGTTATATGGGGATACATCAGTTGTAAAATCCTCTATTGGTTCTAGAAATGCCAATATAATATGGCAGATAAATTACAACCAACACAAAATGTAAATCCTCTCCTGTAATCATTTATCATTGCCCCATTAAAAATGTGCAAAAGTAATAAAAATCTGCATCATACAATAACCTGAAGAGTTGGAAATTTGATCCTTACCTCAGCATAAGGTATTTACACTTTAAGGAAAGGAAGAAAACAATATTCATAAAAAATAATATTTAGATCATTATCTAAAATAAGATGTGCTGGGAAAGTGGCGGGGGAGAAGTAAGACAGCACATAGGTAGCTATGACTCTCAGTCTTCCCACTATTTTCTCATACATTCAGTGACCAGGGAGAGAGGTAAATACACACTGACTAAACAAAAGGGACAGAGAGACATTTTAGTAACACAGCTATTGTCAGAGTCCAAACTATCTGGCTTAGCAAGAGTTGCCCATCATTTTTAAGATCATTTGTTAAAAATCTTAATATTTTCTAATTATAATTACAACAGTAAAAATGAGTACAAATTGAAAAAAATAAATGAATAAAAAATAAAAAATAAAGGAAAAAGAAAAGAAGTATATAAAGAAATCTTCCCACCTTGTTGTGATGAAGTATAAACAATGGTAGTAATCTATCACCTTTTAATATATAGATGATCTCTTCTTCCCATATCCCATCTCTTATCCATAAACAAAACCATAAAGCATTGTCATTTCAGTCCTGGTGTCAGCAAAAAGTCTTACTGGTGTTTGCAAACAGCTAAACTTTATGGATTGGCATAAAATCATTGGATTAAAATAATATTTAGTAGCAGCACAGCTAAAGAGCAATTCAGAATCCATTAGTATTTTTCAAATAATTACTCCATCTCTACTTTTATTAGAAACAATATCCAAGGCCATTTTGTGATTATTTATTTATTCATGTGATCGAGTAATCTGGGATCTCTCTTTTTATCACTAAAGAGATGCTGGACTAATGTCCAAGTTATTGATAGAAATACATGCTATAACCCATACTAAATATTAGAGCTCTTAAGCATAAGCTCCTCTTATATGAGGGCAATTCAGAAATAAACCTCCGTTTGAGCATGTGCAAGAAATAGGCGGGGATAGCGATGCCCATCCTATGGCGCCGTATGCAGTAATTCAGTAGACAGTAAGGAATGGAAGGAGAAGATTGTGTTGCAGTTGACTCGTCTGCTAGATCAATTGAAAATCCCGCCATAGAAAATCCTGCCAAATGTGAAGTGCATGCAGTAATACCATTCCTGTGTGCGAAAAAACCTTCGGCAGCTATGATTCATTGTGAACTATGTAATGTTTACAGACCAAATGTGATGAGTGAAGGTGTCGTACAGCAATGGTGTTGCATGTTTAAAGATGGATGAACCAATGTGCATGATGAGGCAAGAAGTGGCTACCCATCAGTAGTCAGTGATGAACTCATGCAGGAAATTGACAAAAAGGTCTGTGAAGTCCATTGGTTCACGGTATCTGCACTTTCTTTACACTTTCCCCAAATTTCTCGAACTGTATTGTATGAGGTAATGATAGAAAAATTGGGATACCGCAAGTTCTGTGCTTGTTGGGTACCAAAACTCCTTTCTGAGGAGCACAAAACACACTGAATGGGTTCTGCTTTGGACTTTCTCACGCGCTATGCTGAGGAAGGAGAACAATTTCTTAACAGAATTGTGACCGGCAATGAGACCTGGGTGTCGTATGTGAACCCTGAAAGCAAACAGCAGTCAATGGTGTGGTGTCATACACACTTACCAAAGAAACCCCAAAAAGCTCTGCAAACATTGTCTGCCAGAAAGGTTATGGCAACAATATTCTGGGATGTCAAACGAGTATTGCTAGTGAAGTTCACGGAGCATGGTTCAACCATCAATTCAGAAGTCTACTGTGAAACGTTACAAAAACTCAGACAAGCCATCCATAACAAGCATCGGGACATGACGACTTCTGGTGTGGTGTTGGTTCACGATAATGCTCACCTGCTCATCTAGCTCACCTGCTAGATGCACCCAAGAACTTTTGAAACAGTTCTGTTGGGATGTTTTTGATCACACACACACCCCACAGCCCAGATTTGGCACGAGTGACTACTACCTCTTCAGGCACATGAAACAGTGGCTTGCATCGCACCGCTTCAACGATGACAATGCGCTGTTACAGGGTGGCTTCATTCCCAGGTGGGAGATTTTTTTGCAGAAGGAATTTCAAACCTTGGAAGACGTTATGACAAATGCCTCAATTCGAATGGCGATTATGTCAAAAAGTAATGTAATGTTGTAGTTTTCTAATGTGTATAATAAAAGTTCTGTATCTGCAAGTGTCTGTCATTGATAATGAAATGGAGGTTTATTTCCGAATTGCCCTCATCTATCTGTCCAGTCATTACCATCTATAGAGATCCTTTTGAATATGTCCTCCTTTTTGTCACATGAAAAGGGACTTCTCCTGCATATTCCTAAACCACAGGTTGGCAACCCGTGGCTCTGGAGCCACATGCAGCTCTTTAAGCCATCTTCTGTGGCTCCCAGCCATGTGCAGTGCCAAAAAAAAAGTGGGATTAAAAAAGTTGAACCAATCAATTCAAACTTCTCACAAAAAAAAACTCGTGAAGTTTGAATTGATTGGTTCAAAGGACGCCGTCCATAGACATGGGCTCGACATAGATGAGAGGGTGGGAAACAGCTCCAGAGGGAGGCAGCCCGCAGCCAGAAGCCGGCGGTCCGAGCGGAGCAGCACAGAAGACCTACAAGTCGGCGTGGGAGGCTCCAGTGTTGCCATGAGCACGGCCCGGTTCTGCACCCCGACAACCAGCTGGACCAGCTTTCACTGCTCCAGCCCAGGGATGCCAACAGCATAGAAGGCGGTTTGGCGGTGCTGCCATGGGCGGGGCATCCTTGCAGTGGACAACTCGGGCCCAGATATTTCCCATGGCTCGGGACCGGAGACGCTGGTGGCGCACAGCCCGGACTGTCGGCATTGCTGTGGGGCCACCCCCTGTGGTGCCAGCTAATGCGGCGTGCTCCTGGCGACCCTCGAACCGCGCTGGCTTTCTCCCACGGATCTCCCCCTGCGTGACCTATCAAAGGAAGTGGGAATGGCTACAGCCGGGACACGCTTACCTGGCCAGAGTAACTGACTGACATAGGCAGCGTGACTGAGATAGGCAGTGCTGCCCCGCTCCATCTCATTTCCCTGGAGCAAAGTTGAGGCCGCTGCCTATCTCATTCACGCGGATGAACGGCCATGTAAACAGCACCAGATGGCTCCGCTGCCACCACCGCCAGAGATGAGCAGGCTGTTGCTCCCACAGTCGCCATCCCACCGCTATGGATGATAGCCTGGTCCATGCCTTCAGGGGCCTCAGCCTCCAACAGCCCCGCTGTGCCCGAGGCAGGCTCCCTGCTCCAGCAAAAGCTTCTATTTGCTCCACGGCCTGCCTGGGTCGGGCAAAAGTACTCTGGCCAGGTAAGCATGTCCCGGCTGCAGCCATTCCTGCTTCTTTGATAGGTCGCAGGGGGGAGATCCATGGGAGGAAGCCAGCATGGTTCGAGGGTCGCCAGGAGCACGCCGCATTAACTGGCACCGCAGGGGGTGGTCCCACAGCAACGCTGACAGTCCGGGCTGTGCACCACCGGACTGTCCATTGACTTCCATGGGGATGCTTGGCAATGGCCGATTGAAACCGCTTCAAGGATCGAGCTGCCGGATGGCTTTGAGTGGCAGAGAGAGACACAGACACGCAAATGCATCTCCACAGGAGATGCAGCAAGGGCAGGAGATGAGGAGGAGGCTTCCAAACCTGACATGCATACACACGTGGATGTCTGGAAAAAGAAGGGGAAAGTGGGCGTGACTATTTAAAGACCCCCACTTTTCCTTTCCTTCCTCCTCTTTGGCAGTGTTGACTTCTGTTCTTCCAATCCTGGTTGCTCCTCACAGTCCCTGCCTGCCACAGTGATTTCTGAGAGTGGGGAGCAGCTGCCTGCTGGGCAAGCCCCGAAAGCTTTCTTCCTCTCCCCGATCTTGCCTTTCTTGCTTGTCCTCTGATAGAGGCGTCTGCTGGGTTTCCTCAACCTCCTCCCCCATTTTATTTTAATCCCACTACCGCCTCCCTCTTTCGCAAAGTTGACATTCTGGAGACCCGGACCTCGCTTCGCTCCTGGAGTCACTTGGCGAAGCTTGAAGGAGAGGCCGCCTGCTCCCACCTCCTGCAGAGCAGAACTGCTGCTTCCTCGCTCTCCCAGCGAAAGAGCCCCAGAGAGCTGGAAGACGTCCTTTCTCCCACTTTCCGCTTCTCATCCTCTCTTTTCCGAGCACCCTTCCCAGAGCAAGCCAGAAGCCTCAACTCCAGCCTCTCGCAGCAGGCTGAGATAGGCGAGCCCGAGCGGCTGTCTGCTGCTGCTTCGGAAGATTTGCCGCAGCAGCTCTTTCTCCCCATCGGCCTCCTCCTCCGCTCCCTGGGAACCTTCGCACCAAAAGGCGGAAAGAAGAAAGTCCCAGAGAGGGAGAGCGTGGGGTGGGGGGAGAGCAGTCTTTTCCAAGGGGAGGAGAAGCCAGGATGGAGCTGACGGGGGCAGAGCCGGTGCATGTCTCGCCTTAGGCTCCACTCTTTAATCAATCCCCCTGTTCCATGCGCATGCGTGTGCGCATGCGCACACACATTATGCGGCTCCCAGTTTTTTCTTTTGTTAGGGAAACGGGTCCAAGTGGCTCTTTCAGTGTTTCAGCTTGCCAACCCGTCCTAAACCATGGAATGCTATCCTCCAGGAACTGCATTTAGCCTCACTAACATGCATATGAAAATCCAGAATCTAGAGAATAGCATCTTTCAGTCTAGTATAATTGCTAATTAATTTTAGTATTATGCTTAAACCATGTCTTTAACTATTAAATTCAAAAAAATTTTTTTGACATTTTTCTTAAATGATTTGAGCCCATGGTAGAGTAGAAAGCTGGAGTATAACTGAAACTTAATGATTTCGGGAGGTGAGAGTGGCAAAGGCAAATAACAAAATGTGGGTCACTATATATTAATGCAAATTGTACCTCTGCATGCAAATAGATGAAACCAGAGCTTGCATTATGCTGTCACTGAATATTTCATCGTTTCAATAAAATCTCAGCAAGCTGCAGACACCCTTGTTACAAATCTGATCATGAGGAGCTGCATATGATTTGGGTGCCAAGGATTAACTGCTTTGAGCTAAAATAATGATCTCTGGAATTAATAGATTTGGTTTTACATATTGTGTTAAGTCATGGTTGGTTTAACCATGGTTTACTGAAGAAACTACACATCATCATACTATCCCTGAAATCCATGTTCATTATGAAAGTAGTCATGAGGGGCTAATTTGTTGCTGTTGGCCTTCTCTGTTTCATAGGATCTCTCTAAATGTAAAATAAAGGCCAGAAGTAATCAGTCTTTTTGCTTTGACTTCTTTAAAAGAGAGGCAAGGCAAGAGACATGTGAATGTAAATAAATGGATGTTCCCACATTTTAAGTAAATAAAAAAATCATGTCAGCATCAGTCAGCCTGAAATGAGCCACTTCAAAAACACATGGCTCCTTTCAGGCTGACTGGTGGTCCAGTGAGGCAACAGCTGCTTGGAAAGAAGGAAGATGTCTGAAGAGAAATGTCTCCACCTAAATTAAGAGGAAAATGTCCTCAGCTGGGAAGAAAGCATGTGAAAAATGACTGCTAATAATCAGGCAGCTGGTGAAGAAAGTGTTAAAGAGCTGCTTTGCTCAACCTGGAATTCTCCTGGGCTGCTTTGTATTAAAGCAAAACATTACAGGTGGTAAAATGATCACAGAACTACACACTTAGCCCTCTTGGGCCAAAGGAACAGGCCACCCTGAAGCTGACATTTGGAAGCTTTCACCTTTATGACCTCACCATTCCTTTCTTATCTCTGGCAGGCTCAAAGAGATGGCAGTTACTCCTATTAATTTAACCTGGCATTCTAAAGAAATGAACGCAACTCTCCTGCCAATTAACATTCGAAAGTGTGTCACATTCATTTATATTCAGAGTTCTCTGGAGTGGATTAAGTGAACATTTGTTCATTTCCTTTTCAAGCTGTTGTTCTAGTTTGGGCTGTCTAAAGTAGTTCACACTTATCTCAAAGGAAATAGAATCAGCCTTTTGACATCCTTTCCAGACTGCCTACAACAAAGATCTTCTGAATGCCAAGCCAAAAATGCATAAAGGGAAAACACATATCCTCCTATCTTTTGCCATTCTTCACTGGTGATGTTACCTTTCACAAGATCATTGAAACATAATTTCCTTTCATGGTGCAGGGGCTGAATTCATTCTACTAATGTGAGATTTAGCTGTGGTCTATCAATTTTGACAAATAGGAGCTATCCTGTTTGAACATAAAATATTATTAACAACAATAACAAAAAATAATCTGGACTTAAATGAATGTATTACAATAATTAGAGATTAGGTCCTACCCAAGGTGGGGTAGCACTTTTGTGACTAGGACTTTTTTTGCCAACTGCTATATGAATTCCTACTTTAATGCTCAGTTTATATAATATGCATGATTAACTACAAGACTTCATTCATATAACTACAAGAAATGCATTATTTTGTAACTCTTTTATGCTTCTCTAATTTGGGTGCATTTTGGATGTATGGACTTCAACTCCCCAAATTTTCAGCAATGGCATGCTGCTTGGAATATTTGGGAATTCATTTATTTTCTATTCTGTTATGATTATGGTCTCTGGGTTGCCTTTGATACCTATACAGTACACAGGCCTTTTGGTCTTCAAACTAATCAAAAGCTTGAGAGAATTGGTCTTACCCTTAAAATTATCTGGACACTTTTGGTATCCCTGGGCTGCAAATCTGTAGTAATGTAGCATTGATACTCAATCAGGATGTGCTATTTCTAAGTAAGTAGGAATATTATTTAATTGTTGACCAATAACCAAGTATCTCACCCTAATTACTGAAGGATGTTTTTCTTCTCCTCTACTCCATAAACAAATAAATAAAAAGCAAATTGGAAGTCTCTGGTCTGCTCACTAAGATTATGTATTCCTGGCATACAGTTTCTATATTTGACTCATATCTAGTGTTCTGCCATCTTTCCAGGAATGTAGGAGCTGAGATATCCTGTAAGAACAACATGCTGCTACTTCTGCAACAATAATGGCTGCTTTAATAAAGAAATCTCTTATTTGTATAAAGACTTGTGGGAGTTAGGGCTAAGTAAAAATGTTGAGGGGTCAGAGACAGATTCAGTAAATTAGTGCAAGTCTCTGTATGCTACATTAACAAATCAATACAGTAGGAACAGCAGCAATTGATCTTGGCTTTGAAGGTCATTCACGTAAATATTCACTCTTCACAAAACATCACGGGCATTTGTAGAATAATTAATTGGAATGTAAGGTAAATAATATTGAAACAAGTTTGTGGTGAGGAGCAAATCTGTTTAGTATTTTCTTCAGTTGAACAGACTGATCATTTAAAAAAAAAACAACACCTAGTACCTCATCAGCATTTTTTGAAATCATTGGTGCCAGAATGCGCCCTCATTTCTTTGACTGCCTTATCAGGACTACACCACTGCTTTGCTTGGCAGAGTGCCTTATTGGAGCCTGAACATGGATTTGATTGCTTTTCTCTTGCTTTCCTTGACAGAAATACAGTTTGTGCCTAAAATATCTTTGCCTACCACTTCCATCGAGCACTACCCTTCCATTTAGCTAGAATCCCATCAGACTTTGTCCAGTATCTCTGCAGACCAATCAGTTCAGAATATCAGCCTCCTTAGGCCATAGATAAAGGTTCAAAAAGAGACACATGCCCCTCTTTTCAAAACTGAACCACAGAAACTCTCCAATGGAAACAGACACATAAAGGAGTCAAACAAACAAGAATTGCAAACATGCAGATCTTAGGTAGGACAGCTACAACTGCATGTCTATGGGATAGAACCAAAACAAATCCTTGGCCTCAGGGAGGAAACAGTTTTCTGAAATAGCTGCAAACTCAGCTCCTAGCAAAACTGCTCCCTATATTTCATTTTCATGATAAAAGTGGTGCCACAGAGAAGTAAATATTTGACAGCTAGAAAGCAGATTAGGACAGATATAACTAGAAAATGCATACATATTCCAAAGGAAAAAAACAATTAAATAGATCTGTAGAATCTCTCATATATAGATAAGTAATTTTATTTTTACTCCTTATGAGCTAAATAGTGATCATGTTTTCAGTTAAGGATGAGCAAAATCAAATAGAATGGTTTTTCAGGTTATCTTTAGTTTCACAAACATAAATTATAGGTGATTTGTCTGCAATCAAATATAGTCCCACTTTCTATTTTAGATATAAGTGCATAACAGTATAAAATACCTACTATCACTAATATAATCCACATCACTAATAAAGATAGTCCTTGTTTAGCAATTAACAGTGACTTTTCATAGTTATAATGGTGATGAAAAAGTAACTTTGCAACCAATGTTTGCATTAATAATCTTACAGGTCTTTAAAGCAAAGGAAAGTGAAGTACGATTATAAGCACAGTCACACTTTCACTTAGCAACCACTATGTTTAATGATTCAACACTAAATTAGAACTATCTGAAGTGCAATCCTATATTCTTCCATTGATAATTGAGCCCATTGAGTTTTATATCCGAGTAAGACTGTTTAGGTCAGTGGTTCTCAACCTTTTTAATGCCGCGACCCCAACCGGTTGTAAGTCGAGGACTAAACCGGTCGTAAGTCGAGGACTAAACCGGTCGTAAGTTGAGGACTAAACCGGTCATAAGTCGAGGACTACCCAACCGGTTGTAAGTCGAGGACTTTCCCTGCCCGGGAGCGCCATGCATGCGTGGTTCCGCCCCCTGCGCCGGCCGAGGCGTA
The DNA here is from genome assembly GCF_001527695.2 of Protobothrops mucrosquamatus. Taxonomy (NCBI): domain Eukaryota; kingdom Metazoa; phylum Chordata; class Lepidosauria; order Squamata; family Viperidae; genus Protobothrops; species Protobothrops mucrosquamatus. Next base: position 506,709 of record NW_015386431.1, read on the forward strand.
GCTGGCAAGCGGCAGAGACGGAGCAGGCCGACCACCAGCTGGCCCAGCCCAAGGGAGGTAAGGCACCCGCTGGAAAAGGGGGAAAAATGGTGGACAAAAAAATGGCGGAGAAAAAAAATGGCGGACAGCCTTGCTTGGCGACCCCCGTGAAATGGTCGATCGACCCCAAATGGGGTCCCAACCCACAGGTTGAGAACCACTGGTTTAGGTTGACAACCTAACATTGCAATTCTGTGATGCCTCGAAGAGTGTCAAAAATACCCATAAGGAATGTAATATAATTATTTAAAATACCAACTTCACCAAAGCACATGAGGACAGATGTATCAGGTGCAAAAGATCAGGACCACATATGAAGTTCCAATTAAACTGATTTATTACTAATCATGGCTATATACAAGAATCTACTCAGCTAACAGTTAGCACTATTTTGTCATTAGATAAGAGACAACAGAATTCAAAGGGGGGTGGACTTAATCTGTTTGTAGCTATGTAGAGACTCTAGGCTGATTCCTTCCCCGGGTTCTGCCATTCCTTCTCTATTAAGATGTAACAAAATATTTTCTATTAGCATGCACAACTACAGTGAGCACTGAGCTTCTTGACAAAATATAGAAGAACCCCCAAACCCATAAGGTTACAGCTGATACTTCACCAAAGCAGTGTAAATTAGTATAAATGTGATCACTTGTGTCCTAATTATCTTCTGACTGGACTACTGCAACGTGCTCCATATAAGACTACTCTTGAAAAGTATCCAGAAGTTGGTGCAAAATATGACCACACAAGTCGTATTGGGTGCCCAAAGGGCACATATGACACATTTGCTCTGTGAACTGCACTGGGTACCAGTTTACTTCCAGGTCCAATTTCAGATGTTGGTCATTATCTATAAAGCTCTACATGGCATAGGGCCAGGCTACTTACAGAATTGGTTTCAGCCATCACATCAGCTCATTGGTCAGGCAAAGAAGATATGCAACAGACCCCATCAGTCAAAAATTTCAACTGTAGGGCCTAGGAGGAGGGCCTTCTCTGGTGCCCCTACATTGTGGAATATTCTACCCTCAGAGATAAGGAAAGTCCTCAATTTCTTGGCCTTCAACAAAGGGCTCAAAACTTAGCTGTGCGGCTTTGTGTGTGGGACATGTGGCTGGCCCCATGGGAAACACACATCCCTGCCTATATTAACAACTGCTAACTCCCCATCTTGGAATTTTTCACCTTTTTGAAATGTTTATATTATTTTTATAATTTTAAAACTTTTCAATCTTAAATTAATTCTGATTTTAATGTCAGTTTTATTGATTATATTGTATATCGCCTAGAACCCATCTCTGGGAGAGATGGACACTTAAGAAATAAAATAAACAAACAAACAAACAAACAGATGTAAACTATAAATATGAATTACAATGCAGTATAGAAGCAGTATAAATTATAACCTGACCTTTACAACAGGAATGTAGAATCTGATAATAACATGAGTTGACCTTACTATGGGCTGACCCAGTATCTATGCATTCTGTTCTTCTAAGTAGGCTCCAAACTTCCTTTTTCTATTGATAGTAGCACTTGCTAACATATAAATGTGTTCTTTATTATACTAATCTTTTAAATTCCGTCACATCACAGAAAAGACAACAATCTGATTTTTGTTATCTACCTCCTTCCCCTCCAAAGTTTGTTTGCTTGCTCTGCCAAATATGCACTTCAGAATCATATTGTAATATCCATACTGTATATGTAAGACTAGAATATTATTTGTCCCCCACACCAGAAAAAGAGGCAGGTCTAATATTCAGCCTGAGGCTGAAAAAACAGCTGTCATCAATGCTTCTAAGCAGTAACACTAAGCAGTCTGAAGGTGGAAGATACAAAAAGATTGCTTTTATATAATAATAAACAAAACTTCCAAAGTTAAAAGAACAAAAAATAAGACAAACTACATAAAGTACAAAACAAAAAAATCTTCATATGGTTAGAGTGTGTATGTAAAAATACTAGTAATTTTAAGAAGTCAGATGTTGAGGTACCCATCCATATTTAGTATTTCAATACAAGAATATATTTGCATAAGAGAGAGATAATTTATTAGAAATTCTCTCTTGATCCAACCAAAAGATGGAGAACAAAGATAAATAAAATATTTAATTAAAAAGTTTCTTTTAAGATGCATTGCTGCTAATTTTTAAACTGATTGTATTTCCAACACATTTAATTATCATTGATCCAAAGAAAGATGTACTGTACTTTAATCTTCCACTGTGTTGATAGAGCATATTTGGCAACTAGTAACAAGAACTAAATTAATTTCTTCTATTCTGTCATTTTACATGGGCAGTAAAACTAGAGTAGTATTAATTATTAAAGACAAATGTCGTTTTTCAATTTTCTCAAAATTTCCAATGCAAATAGATAAGTAAGTGGGTATTAGAAGTAGCAATTTGATTACAAGCCCACCAACATAATCTAGATACAGTTTGTGTAACACAGTTTAAGGGACTATATTTCTATAGAAATATAAGATTGTTTTCTTCTCCAAGTGCTTTGTCTCCTCTTTCTGGAAACAGTTCCAGTATTGGGGATGAGGAGGGAGAGATCTAGCCCAAGGCCCTTACTATTGGGACTCTACATTCTTAAATAGCCTCTAGAGGAAAAAGAAACACAGTGTTTTAATTTTCTCTTCCATTTCTGCAGTTGCCTTGGAAGTTTGTAGAATTCCCACCCCTCCACTAGGAAATGACTTTTAGACCTGGATCTCTTCAGTTTATCTCAGGTCCATTGATAGTTAGGTAGGTAGGTAGGTAGACAGACAGACAGACAAGGGGCACAATGGCTCAGCGGTTAAAGATGCTGAACCTGTCAGCTGGAGAGCTGGCAGCCTGAGTTCGAGACCTGCACAATAGGGTGAGCTGCACAACAGAGTTCGAGCTCTGCACAACAGGGTGACCTCCCATTACTTGACCCAGCTCCTGCCCACCTAGCAATTTGAAAGCATGCCAATGCAAGTAGATTAATAGGTACCACTTCAATGGAAAGGTAAAACAGCATTCCATGTGCTTTTGGCATATAATCATGCTGGCCACATGACCACAGAGATTCGGACAACGCTGGTCCCCTTGGCCAAAAAACAGAGATGAGCACTGTCGAGTTTTCGGTTCGTTTGCAATTGATGAAGACACATGGTGACAATCAACAAGCTCTTTATTTTCTCTCTCCTACAACCAAGCAAACAGCAAAAGGCACGCAGGCCTTTTATAGTGCTTGAAACACGGACAGTGTGAACCAATAGGAAATTAGCCTTTTCGCGTCTTGCGCATGTGCACAAGGCTGGCGCCACTCTGTCTGGTCCCGGGCAGCTTTAGGGATTGTCCAGGACCATTTGCAACAATTCTGAGCCTGCAGTCAACTCTTGCAGGCTCAGGACACAACAAGCACTGTGCCCTAGAGTCAGAGAGGGAAACCTTTACTTCTACAGCATGTGAGATGTAGCCTCCACCGGTGGGTTATCAATGCCTCCTTGCTCAGTTTAGACTAAGATCAAACTTTGGCCACGCCTCCCTGGGCTGTCCTTCCCCAGTTTGTTCTTAGTCTCGGCTCAGTTAGGACACACTTGATACTCCTCTCTTAGCAATTAGATTTAGAACCTTAGCTTCAGTAGAAATATTTTATTTCTTTATTTACTTTGTTTTCTCCCTTTGGCTGTTTATTATTACCTTTTAACTTCGGATAATTGAATTTTTTGTAGCCTTTTGGGGGATTCCCGGCAAGGACGCCTCACTGAGGGCCTCTCCTTCGCCGTTTTGACCTCCGATCGGTCGCCTTTGAGCGCTGCGAAGGGGGTTTTTCCCCGAACGATCCAGCCATTTTTTCTTCTCGGGCTGGCTGTCGGCTCCGTGAGGGAAAGTTCCCTCAGCGTGGGGGGGGCCCGACTAGGCCGGCGGCGCTGGGGGGGGCGTTTTTCTGCCTCAGAAGCTTGCAAGCCTCCGTTTTCTTGCGATCGGAGCCTTGCCATGGCGCTGGCCTTTACCCACCGTTTTTCGGCTCGCCGTATCATCGGGCGCACAGAGAGGGGCTCCCCGCGCGCCAGGAGCACGCCGATCGTCGGGGAGTAGGCCGCAAACGGAATCCCCTCTCCCCGCGGCCACGAGGCTCCAGAAAAGGGCAGGAGCGGGCCGTTCGACAAAACGCAAGTTTGTTTGTGGCTTATTCAGAAAGGGGGTGAAAACTGGGTGGCTGAGGCCCTTAGGTGCCCTTGTCCACCTCACATTCCTCTCAGGTCGCCATTAAGACGACCACGAGGCCTGCGTCCGCCATTTTGTCGTCAGGCTAGGTGTGGCTGCCATTTTGTTGAGGCCTTTACCCCGGCTGAGGCTGGGCCTACTACTACAAGTCATAGCCTACTGTGTTAGGCTCTCAAGGGGGTGTTACACTGTCAGTCAAATCCTTGTCTGGGGCATTTTCTGGAATAAGGGAGCTCCTTATTCCTCACTCTTGGTATAATTACCAACATTAATCCTGGTATTTCGTTGGGAGTTTTTCATTCCACCTGTTCACATTAGCTCGCGGCGCTGTGCCTGCAGGGCCTGGACAGGCAGTTTTACTAAACTGTCTGGCTATTTGCCATTGTGGTTGTCTTAGGGCACGGGAAAGTTTCCCTCCCGGACACCTTGATCTGCGTGTTTACCCCCACTGCAGGGCTTCTCCTATTTGGAAGGCCCGGCTCACAATGGCAGATGGTGTTTCTCCTCAGACTTTGCAGGGTTCAAGTGCCCCCCCCCCGCTCAATCAAAGCGCAGATCATCTGAGGTAGGCGCGGGGGGAAAGAAGAAAGCCAAAACCAAACATCTGTCTACAGAACCCTCCAAGGCTGCTGAACGAGAGGCCTCGAGGAGACATCTGGCATTGGAGAAAGAATTCTCCAGAGCACAAAGACTCAGGTCCAGTGAGGCTGACGTGGTTCCCCCTGCCTCTCTGGGCAATTCACCATTTGAGATTCCGCCAGTACCTTCCTATCAAGCCCCTTTGGCTTGGTCTCCTCAAGGGGGAACTGAACAGGTCGGTCTCCCTTCTCCCCATTCAGGGGTACCGATACATCCTTCTGGCCCTTCGGTTCCAGTTACCTCGAACACCCCTCAGCCCACTGAGGCCTATACTTCTGGAGTTGCCCCCACAGACCAAATCTTCTGGGCACAACAATTTAACACATTTATGCAGCAGGCCTTCACCCAATTTGTAGCATCTTCCATGGCTCAGAGGTCTGCCCAGGCTCCATGCGCCTCACCTCCAACATTACCAGCAGGTCGCGCTGAGGGTCTTCAGCCCACAGGCTCTTGTATTTCGGAGACCTCCTCTCACCTTGGGGAGGCGGAGTCGGTTGACTTAGACGCTCCTGACCTGCCTATGTCTGAGGATGAGGAGGGGACTTCGGATCCAGCTCCAACGGCCGGTCTCTTCGATCCTTCTCTCTTCAAGTCCCTTTTATTAAAGGCTTGCGCTACAGCCAATTTGGTCACAGAACAGGAGCCTGAACCCTCAACGTCGACTCCGCAGGAGTCAAACCCCTTATTTGTGGTAAAGGTTGCGGAGGAAAAACACATTCCTTGTCCTGCAGTGTTCCATGACACGGTGGCGGAACAATGGGCTTCACTGGCCATTTCCACTCACCCCAGCAGCACTGAGAAGAAACTCTTTAACGTTTCCCCTAAATTTTCTTCCCTCCTTGAGGTTCCTAAGGTAGACGCCCCGTTGACATCTTTATACTCCACGTCCACAGTTCCGGGAGACATGGCAGAGAACCTCAAAGCGGAGGATAAAAGGTTTGAGTTTTCTCTCCGCAGAACTCATCAGGCCTCTGCCTGGGCCATCAAGGCGGCGACTTCTTCATCCTTCTTTGCGAGGACCTCCATCATGTGGCTCCGTGAGTTACAGGCTTTACTTTCCCCTGATCAGGTGCGTGCGCAACAATACCTGGGAAAGCTGCTGGCTGCTGTGGAATATATGGCAGACGCATCCCTCCACGCGGTCAAGCACTCTGCAAGGTCTATAGCGGCCACGGTAGCGTCTCGCAGACTCTTGTGGCTTAAGCAGTGGAGGACAGATCTCAGGTCAAAGTGGCATCTGTCTACGGACGCATATAAGGGTGGTCAGCTATTTGGGGCGGTTTTAGAACCGCACCTTGTTGAAGGTAAGGACAAAAGAAAAACATTGGCTCACCCCTCCAAAAAGGTGGACAGGAGGCCGCAACAGGAGTTTCGCAGGCAGGCCTTTCGGGCTGGAACTTCCTGGGACTGGCGCCAGCCCTTTCGAGCAGGGCAGCCCTGGGATGGATCCAGAGGTTCCCGATCCTTTTCCCCCAGACAGGATCGACAACAGGGCCGCCAGAACGCAGGAACCAGAGGACAATTCCAGTATAAGCGCCCATTCCGGGGAACTGGAGGACGTCCTTTCAGGAAGTCCAAGTGACGCCATTGTGGGTCCTCCCATAGGCGGTCGATTGACTCTGTTCACCGACGTTTGGGAGGCCACCACCAACAATGCTTGGGTACGAGAGACCATAAGGCTAGGACTAGCCTTAGAATTCCACTCCATTCCCCCAGACAGGTTTGTCCGGTGTCCACACTTAAAACACGCAAACAGGGCGGGACTAGTCTCGCAGGCCATCGCCCACCTGTTAGAAATAAAGGCCATAGAGCCGGTTCCTCGGGAGCAAAGGGGAAAGGGGTTTTACTCCATCCTCTTTGTGGTCCCCAAGGCATCGGGAGGTTGGAGAGCCATCTTGGACCTGAAGGGACTGAACCATTTCATAGCCTACAGGCGGTTCAAAATGCAGTCCCTCAGATCCATCCTGGCCAGTATCAGGAA
>NW_015386431.1:516112-528062 GCF_001527695.2 Protobothrops mucrosquamatus
TTTTACTGTCAAACTGTGAGATGGGCAGCAAATAGATTTAATAACAATTTAATAAGCAATAAAAGAGAAATAGCACAATAGACCATCACTGAATAGCCAAGGAAGAGAATGGTGTAGGAGGTGGGGGTCTAGCTTTATAACAACATTGTAAAATAATTAAATAATTATATAATTCATAAGCACAGTATTCCTGCTATGCATATGTGTATATAAAATGGTAATCATTTTGTACAAAGTCCCTTGGGAGACTGTACCTGTAATGGTATGTGGAAATTACTTGGAAGATAGGAGGGAGAGCTGCAGACTGGACAACTGATGTGTAAAAAATATTTCACCCCCCAGGAGGAGGAAGGGAATGAGAAATGTTTCAAAAGGATCCTCCCTTTTTTCCAGAGAGTAAAAGGAAAGGGGGAAAATACTTTCAGTCTTGCAAGATTCTGTTAATATAACTTTACAATAAAGATAGAGCTGGTATTCCCTCACATGCCTATGAACCCTTTCTGACCCCCCCCCTTGTACCTTCACACACCTTCCCTGACTCGCACCATGCTTCTTATGGTCCCCTCCCTGCCCCAGACTCTCCCAGACTCTCCATCAGACTCTTTTGCACCCTCCCTGACCTTCTCCTGCACCTTGCTTACTTCCTCTCGCACTCAGCAACAGCCACTACCTGCCTGCTGGTCTGGGACTTATAACTTCCTGACTTTGGTTGTGAGGAAGCCAGCAGGAAGTTGCCTCACCTAACTATCATGGGATTCAGTTCACACTGGCAATTGGTATTGCAAAGTCCCAGTTGCCACCATAAACTGAAGACTACCTGTAAACGTAAATGCTCTGCACAGAGTCATAACCCTAATTTGCCTTCAGAAGTTGTGGGTGCTCCATCAGTGGAGGTTTTTAAGAAGAGACTGAACAACTATTTGTCTGAAATGGTATAGGGTTTCCTGCCTGAGCTGGACTTAACTGGAAGACTTCCAAGGTCCCTTCCAACTCTGTTATTCTGTTATTCTAATATTTACACATGTAAAGTCCATCCATTGTTTTGCACATGCATAAAATAATAAAGGAACAAAGTCAAAACTGTGGCTACTCACAAATTGTTATGTACATACTGAAATTTGGTCTCTATCATCTGCATATCTGTGAGATTATAGATAACAAAAGTCGCATCTATAGCTCCAAGTNATATATATATATATATATATATATATATATATATATATATATATATATATATATATATATAGTTTCTTTGTTTTAAAACTGAAGTTTCATTTTTTTATATAAATATTTTATTAATTTTCTATTTTTACAATCAAGTGCCTAATAGACAATGTGATGACTGAGTCCATTAGTGATTCTAAATCCAATGTTACACCCTCTAGTACAACCTCTCTTCTTCTGGTAATAGACATTTTTCCACACTAGGCAAATACAATTCTTACTGTTATAAGTAAATATACAATTGCCTATCAACATTTGTTACATTTTTCTAATAGTATTGATAATATCAGTTTAGAATATCTTTACTAACCAAAACATATCTTAATTGCATTTGCACTCAATATCCATTTATTCTGTCCATATCCTATTTTCGCTTTTTTCAATTTTAATTTCCCAACCATGTTCAAAATATCCCAATAATTTATAATTTCAGAACAAGTTATCTTTGGGTAACCAAAAGCTTCTCTTAATCAAAGTTCTTAACATATTCTTATTTCCCTTTTCATACCAAGATATGATATTCTGATTACAAATCCTATCTATCTAGTTATAATAATACTTCTGTTTCTAACAATCTATTCTTTTTTAAAAAATATTTTATTAAGTTTTTTCAGGGTGGGGAACAGCGAGGGCCATTATGGGTGGTGGGGTCAGGGTAGGGTTCAAGGGAAGATTTAGGGTGGGAATGGGTACAACAATGGGGTTGCCCCCAATAACATTTCACGCTTTAGCAAGCAAGCTATCATCCGGATACAAGTATTCCACAGGGCTAATATAATGATCAGTCAACAAAGATAACAAAAATTATAAAGCATATCAATTAATCAAAAGAAAAAATCAATCATCTTAATAAATTTCAGTTTCATTATCTCATTTTGCTAACCATTGATAAAAGTTTTCCCATGTTTTATAATAGACTGAGTTTTCTTTCTCTTTAATCTCTAACGTCAATCTATCCATTTCTGCACATTCTAAAATTTTCCTAATTATAATCTCATTGGGTGGTATATCTTCATTTTTCCAGTATTGGGCAAATGCTATTCCCGCAGCTGTCAATACATGTAATATTAAATACTCGTTCTCTTTCCCATAATTAGATCCTAGTATTCCTAGCAGAAACAATTCTGGCCTAAATTCTATATGTATTTAAGTTATCTTTTCCAGCCATATATGAATCTTACGCCAGAATTTCTTTGCACTGGGGCACACCCACCAGATGTGATAATAGGTGCCTGGTTTTTGTTTACACTTTCAACAGTTATTCGAAGCATTTTTAAACATTTTCGCTAACCTTACTGGTGTCATGTGCCATCTGTAAAACATTTAATACAAATTTTCTTTATATGAAGCTGCTTTAGTCAATTTGATGTTTCTGACCCATAGTTTTTGCCAAGCTTCTAAATCTATAGAGTATCTGAAATTTTTTGCCCATACTATCATTGTCTCTTTCACTTGTTCTTCTTCCATCTTCCATTTTAGCAGAAATCTATAAAGTTTCTTAATCAAATTTTCATCTGTTTTCAGAAGTATTTGATCAAATTCTATCTGTTCTTTATAAAATCCCACTGTCTTTAAATCTTTCTCATATCTTGTTTTAATTTGTAAGTAAGGCCACCATAATAAGTCAATGCCTTGTTGTTGTAAGTCTTGCCTATCTTTGAGTTTTCTGTCGTTATCCAAAATATCTTTATAGGTGACCAGTTTATCATAGTTAATTAGATTTGGGTAGGCAAAGGCTTCCATTGTTGAAAGCCACTCTAGTATTTTAGTATAATTTTTTTGTTTTATTCTCTCCCATTCTAAAAGGAGTACATTTCTTATAGCATGGCGTTGAAAGTATCTGTGTATTTTATTTTTCCCATACCACAGAAAGGCATGCCAACCCAATTGCAAGTCATGCCCCTCTAGGTAGAGAAGTCTTTTGTTTCTCAACATTATCCATTCTTTAATCCATGGTAAGATCGCTGCTTGGTAATAAAGTCTCCAGTCTGGAAGTCCAAATCCTCCACTATCTTTAGTTTCTTGTAACATCTTAATTTTAATTCATGCTTTCTTCCCTTGCCATATGCATTTTAATATTGTTGTATTTAAATCGTCAAAGAAAATCTTCCCCAGTTTTACAGGGATTGTTTGGAATAGAAAAAGTAGTTTCGGTAAAATACTCATTTTCACTGTTGCTATTCTTCCTAACAATGAAAGTTGGAGGTTTTTCCATTTTTCCAAGTCTAATTTTATTTGTTTCAGGAATCTTGCATAATTATCTTCTTTTAGTATTGTACATCTTGGTGTAAGATATACGCCTAGATATTTAACTTTTTTGGCTATTTGCAAATTTGTCTTTTTTTGTGAAGTAGGTTTTCTGTTTATCTGTTAAGTTCTTTGTTAATACCTTAGTCTTTTCTCTGTTTATTTTCAAATCAGTCACTTCTCCAAATTTTTCTATTTTCTGCAACAATTTAGTAGATGTCTCTAGTGGCTCCTCCAAGAAGAAGACCAAATAATCTGCAAAGGCTTGTAATTTATATTTTTGGTCTTTTATCTCCAATCCTTTTATTTCCGTATCTTGTCTGATGTTTCTAGCCAGTACTTCCAGTGTTAAAATAAAGAGCAAGGGAGATAATGGACAGCCTTGTCTTGTGCCTTTTTGAATGTCAAAGCTTTCTATATAATCACCATTTAGAAGTATCCTGGCTGTTTGTTTATTGTAAATAGATTGGATTGCATTTATGAAATTGTTGCCAAAGTCCATTTCTATCAGCTGATGAAACATAAATTGCCAATTTAGGTTATCAAAGGCTTTTTGCGCATCAAGGAATATCAATGCCATCTGCTTCCCTGGGTGGTTTTCATAATATTCGAGGACATTTAAGATAATCCTTAAGTTATTTTTTATTTGCCTCCTAGGTAGGAAACCATCAAACATCTAATTAATAATATAACATCCACTCTAATAGGTCAAAGCTTCTATTTCCTTCAGTCTTTCTCTAGCTTTCTTCCTTTGCCAACTAACTTTTCAAGTCAGAGCATTTGATTTGAATCATCAAATGGTTTTTCCTCTATTTTTGTGTATATTATTTGAGACAAGAGAAACAATTTAGTTAAAGCATTTTTGGAAGAACTAGCCTGTTGATATTCATTAAACAGCCTCTCTCCTTCTCCAATTCCCCACAGTTCTGTTAACGGCTTTATCTTCCATTCCATCAGCTCTCCTTCCTTATCCTCCAGTATGTTCTGAAACCTTGGTTTGTAAAATGTCTTTTCCATTTCTAATGTTATCATTGTGTCTTCTAAGTCTTCATTTATCTCAGTCTGGTCACTGGTTTCTTCCTTTAGATCCTCAATATTTGTGTCAGCTTTCTCTGGTTTTCCTTCTATTTTCTGGGTTGCTGGTTCCTTCTCTGTAGTTATTTTCTGAGTTTGTAGATTTAAATTAGAAGAATGTTCTTTTATCTCCTTTGTGTTATTTTGAATCTCATCATGAGCTAAAGCGATTACTTCTTGTGTTAATTTCAACATGGAGAGAATGTCTTTCTGTGGTTCATCAGTATTTTCTTGCTGAAACTTCTGGAGACAGATGTTAAGGATGGTTTTTTACTATTTAGAGCTAAGTTTGAAGCATCCATTGTATTTTTGTAAGTAGTTCTTATAAATTTATCCAACCAACTAGCCATTCTTAAACCTCCCCTAAGCAGATATAAGTAAAGTTCAAATTTTTCTGTCCAATGAGAAAAATATCCTTTCTGTCCAGGGAGTAGAAAGATCCATTAAAGGTTGTAACAGTCAAAATTTATAATCCAAAATATTTCATCATATCAGGCAGTAGTGTATGTTTCTTCTACAGGAAAATAGTTCCACAATTCAGCTCTGAAAGTCAGTGTTTGTGTTCATAGTTCAGACAGGCCAATTTTAGAATAATATTATCATCTCTACCACATAGATAAGCAGCCCCCAAGTCTGCTCCTTTTTTTCAGCTGCAGTTCTCAAAAATAAAAGTTTCAAGGCCAGCTATGGGCTTCGAGCTATGGGCTTCGAGCCAGATTTCTTTTAGGCATAAATAAATTGTAGTGCTGTAATTCACCACTAGATGTCATCAATGCCGTTTTTCAGTTTTTAAATCCAAAACTTATATTGTAAACTTTTCAAGTCTTTCTTTTTTTCTTTTTTTTTAAAAAGATCTTAAAAACACTTTTAGTCCCCAAATTCCCAAGTCATATATATATATATTAATTCCAAATTAGTCTTGTAGGTTTCTCCTTTTTCCCCAGGTAATTAATTCGCCGCTTTCCTGAGGGAATGGGGTGGAAATTCCCTTTCCCTCCTCCTTGGGGGGGGTTGCTTTGGGCAAAATTTCAGGAAGAAGTCTTAAAGTCATAAAGAGAGGCTTAGATCTCACCTAGTTTCATCCACATTGCTGTAAGATTGCTTGATAGTGCTTGGCGTCTTCCGTTGACAGCAGCTTCTGACTGGCTATGCAAATGTAGCCAGTCTTTCCCCTGCTGGTTTGGAGGGCTTCCTTGGATCAAATGGGACCACCCCACCCGCGATCAACAAGGGTCCCCTCCTTGCTTTCCACCTCTGCAGGGTGACTTTTGACTCTTTCCAGGGTCCCCCAGCAGGGCAAAATCAAACGTGGAAGACGGAGCCGCATTTTCCTGCGGCTGCCTTGCTGCAAAGCCAAAACCAGAAGCCTGAAGTTTCATTTTGATTGTGTCTTGTGAGATTGATTTATCTTCAAAAAGGAGAGGGAGTAATGGCTGAAACCTCTAGCCATGGAGCTCTAAACTAAATGGTCAGGAAGTTTCATTGTCATTTCATCGTTCTCCATTTTATTTTTCCTTTTTATGTCCAGGAGGACAACACAGATAATAAAAGTCTTTTCTCTGTCATACATTAGACTTAGGTGAGAAAGTCCAATTAGGCACCTCTTGGAAGATAGGTGGACAGTGACATGAATTAACAAGTCACTATCCTAAGGAAGAAGAGCAGACCCAAAGTGCATAAAAGGGTTTCTGGGAAAGATGGTTTAAGGCTCTATTTTCTCACACTAAAAGCTGACACAGAGATTGGACAGCCATTTGTCTGAAATGGTATAGGGTTTCTTGCCTGGGCAGGGGGTTGGACTAGACGACCTCCAAGGTCCCTTCCAACTTTTTATTATTATTATTATTATTATTATTATTATTATTATTATTATTATTATTATTATTATTATTATTATTATTATTATTATTATTATTATTATTATTATTATTATTTTCACTCTAGTGGTTAAAAGGACTTGACAAAATAAGTTTTGAATTTTCTAGTAGCAGATAAATTCTAGCATTCTAAAAATTTCCCAAACTGTCTTAACTGAAAAACCCTAAAGATTTCAGGTCAGAATCTTAATCTCTTACAATATAATACCACTTGCTCTTATATGAAATTTTAGCATTTCCATGCAAAATCTTTCAAAGGAAATTGCTAAAATTGCTTTTAAAAAAATAATTTAGAGGTACTTATGTCATTTCTAAGAGACATCATAAAAATGGTGGCAATTTCTGCTTTAGGTTATGTCTGACTGAATTCCTAAGTAAAGATTTAGCTCCAGAGATCTCAGGGATATACCAAAAGTCTGTTCATTTGCACTCTAGATCATTTTGAAGCAATGCACTGCACTGTACTGCACTACACTGAACTGTACTGTGCAGTGCAATTTTTTTCAGCACAGCAGCTTGTTAATGATTTTATGAGGCATCCTTTGCAATGTGCAGCTACAATATACTGATAAGGAAGGTGATAATGCAAGTTTTCCTTTTCACTTCTGAAAACATATTACTTCCATTATGAAACTGTAAAAATAAATAACAGAGAACCATGTTCCACATTAATTGATATGCAAATTGATTAACATTACACACTTGCTAAATTTAAATGGAAGACAATGACAGAATTCCCAGCTGTTCTGGGAAAGAGATCAATTCACACTTCCATTAGAAAAAAATGCTATAATTACCTTATTAGCCATACCAGATACCTTTTAATTCCATGATGACAGCTCTGCCTAACTGTATCATCTAGTAATTTATTAAGCCTAACCTAGACATTTAAACATTTTAATCCAATTTTTATTAATTTGTCCAGATATCCAGCATCAAAGCAAAGATAGAATTGTTAGTCAAATTTGATTTGGCCATGCACAGAAAGTGGTAATTAAAAGAGTCATCTTTAATACATAATATGAACGCTAAGAAAAGTCTATTTTCTTTGAGAAGAGAAATTACTTTGATGTATATGGATAAAAGATCTGAATGCTTTTAGCTATGTTAGTCAAGAGAAAAAGAGAAATATACACAAGAGGTGACACTACTTCCTTGGCCTTATGTGTTCTGATTTTATTCACACTTATTCATTAGAAAATGAGCTGTACCTTTGTGTACTTTGCATGTGAAATGCATTAACTCCAACCCCTAGTAATTTTAGATAGGCCATGGAAAGACTGGCTATTGTTACAGAATTTTTTTCCTACAGAATTATGCTTGATGTGGGAGCTTTAACTTCAAGAAATCTCAATAACAATCAAGTTTTTTGAGGTTTCCCAAACTGGAGAAAACTAGAGGAGACAAACCTGAACTACATGGACTATTAGCTGTGTGTAATCCATTAGCTAAAGCATTAGCCGCAAGCTAATTTGACTAAATTTGGAACGGGCTCAGCTTATATGTGTAAAAGTGTACATAACCTATCAGGCTCAGCTAGGGCTGAAGGAAATGACTTAGATGAGCTCTATCAAGGAACTGTGAATTTGCTTGGAATTCCTGGACATCTTTGTCTTGCTATTCAGTGACTATACCTCTGACAATGGTACATAAACTTTGAAACTCATCTTGTAGGCGTCATTAACTTCTTTACTTAAGCACATTTTTAGACTGCCTATGAATTTGCAGCTTAAACACTTTGATGTTCTCCTACTTTCCCCTAGGTCTCTGATGAGGGATAAATGTATCATTCAAAATCATTGAGGTCACTATCAGCAACTCACCTGCCCACATCCCTGATCTTACTAATATTTATCAAATTCCAACTTTTGGAATTGGGAAAATAGTATGTTTTACTAGCAATTTCTATTTTATTTTTGATTAAAATTATACTGCCTTTCCTCCAGAAATTCAAAACAGTATACATCATTGGTTCTCAACCTATGGTCCACCGACCCCTGGGGGGCTGCAATGTCATCACTGGGGGTCCACAAAGGCTTAAAGAAATGTTATGATTTAAATCTTGAATTAAGTCTAGGGGGTCCATAGTTAAGGTCCATGGTGAAGAAAAGGTTGAGAGACACCAATATACATAACACTCCTTTAATTTTTCTTTACAACAGTAACCCTGTGGGAAGGTTACACTGAGAAACTGTCCAGCCCAATGTCATCTAAGGGTAAACGGCATTTTTAAGAATTTGTGATCTTACTCTTTATTTCTTGGTTGTCTGGCCTATGAGTTAAAACATTTTTTTCCAGGAAAAACTTTTTTTAATCAGTGAAGACTTTTAAAACAGCTTATAGCTGAAACTCATTCCTGCTGCATTAAGAGGGTCAGCATTCCTGCCATATATACTTCCTTTTTAGTCTAATTTCAATAGGCTATATGTATCATTAAGGAAGAAAATTAGATAAACGTACAAACTAAAGCAAATGCTTTGGAACTGATTTACTTTCTTAATTATATCTGTTACTCTTGAAGATCACATAGTTGCCAGGTTATTTCTAAAAGCAGTCTTTTCCCCTTGTTTTTTCTCACCATTCTCTCCCTACTCTGGAAGATCACACATTCTCAGTATGAGTGATTTAATGTGAGCCGAAGACTTTGACTGCAAATTCTGCAATTTCTTAATGATAATGATGTTTTTCCCCAGAACATAACAGATATAATGAGCATTCAAATGTTTGTCAGGCTCGCATTATTCTTTTATTAGCCTGACTATCAAAATCAATTACATTTTTGTGCCTGAAATTTGACATGCTGGTTAATGCTCATTATAAGAGCCTTTTAAAAATATCACCCAAAAACACCCAGAATGTGCACATTATGCATTTCTAAACTTTTGTATCTGGGTGGTTTTGTTCTCTACATATCTCCCTAATTTATGTAATGAAAACAGCACCCTATTTGATCTGTTGGGATAACAAGATATATATAGATAAAGACAAGGAATATTATCCGAAAATTTTAATAGCCATAAAATCAAATCATTTTGCCTGCATTTCTGCATATATTTTTCAGACTGAATACCATTTTCATTACATTAAAAGCAGTTCTGTTGACTATACATATATATATACTACTTTTCAAGATCCTTATTAATTTAGGCCATTTTGAAGGGTTACAAAATCTTGCCTGAGCTTTTAAAACATCTAACAAAGAGCTGATGGAAATTCAAAACAAAGCAAACTGACTCACTGATATTTTCTAAGTCTTCCATTGAACTGTTGGACATTGTTTTAATTTGGATCTTGATTAGAATTATGTTACACTGCAATATAAATGAGCTAAAGTTGATGTACAAAGTTACTCTCTAATTTATAACTGCAAATTAATGCCTTCATTGTGAAGCCCCATCTCCTCACAAGGGTTCTGTTATGTATTAATATCAAGAGTTATGTGTTATAGTTTAAATGTGTCTCCAACTGTTTTGGAGGGAAATTTAAGTTTGAGTTTGAGTTTGAAATTTAAGTTTGAATTGATTGGTCGCTGCCTAGAGGCGGCAAGTATAAATAGCTGTCATTCTGTCTGTTAAGCCAGTTCTGTTTTCTGTTGCAATAAATAAAGTTGCATCCAGCTGGTCTGGTCAATGCCTCCCAAAACCCGCTATACAACAGTGCCGACGAAGGTGAGCTTTTGCTGGAGGAGTGAATGATGCCCTTTAGAGTTGAAGTCACAGGGTGTTAGCCCAGGCACCAGAGCCCTGAAGGGACCACATCCCCACCCTGCCTGCCAGTAAGCCAAACTGGAGGCATAGCATCCTGAGGGATCTGTCCCCAGGATCTAGGCAGTTCATCTCCTATCGCAGCAAGAGAGGCAGTGGCCAAGACCTCACTAAAAGTCTACCATGGCCAAGCTGGACAGGCTGAACGAATTCAATGTCTCCTGTCCAGAGCAATGGAGTTCTTACATCTCCAGGGTGGACAACTACTTGCGGGCCAACCAGGTTAGAGAAGATGGCTTGAAAGCAGCTACGCTACTCTGCGCGTGTGGACAGGCTACATTCGACATTGCCGAGAATCTGGTAGCACCAGCCAGCATCGAATCAGTAACCTATGCAGAATTAAAGAGGAAGTTGAAAGAGCACTTCGAATCAAAGCTGTCCGTCATCGCTTGGCATCATGCGTTCGAACAATGGGAGCAAAAGTCAGGGGAATCAGTAGCTGAGTTCGTGGCAGCGCTTCATCAGGCTTCACGCAACTGTGAGTTCCTTGACTTGGAAGATCGTCTAAGAGACAGACTCGTGTATGGACTGTTGAACAGAGAGTTGCAACAGCGCCTATTTGCAAAGGAGAATCTGACCTTCCAAGATGCTCTGAAGTAAGTCATGGCAGATGAGGCTGCCAGCGGAGCAGTGAAGGCTCTCTGGCCTCAGAAAATACATTTAAGCCACGCAGCAATCCATCAGGAGACCACTGAGAGATTGAGTGAACCAGATGAAGTCGATGAGATCGACCGGCTGCAGAAAGAGCCTATGAGATGACATTGCACAGTGGAACAAGCGAGCCTTCCTCTAAACTGTGCTAGCTACAGAGGGCAACATAAAAGAACTGAGTGCATGTTTCGCATAGCCATGTGCCGTGCCTGTGGCAAGCAAGGCCACATCGCCAGGGTCTGTAGAGGTTGCCAGAAAGAAGCTAATCCTGCAGATGTACCGCAGAAAGGTAGATGGGCCCCGGGCAGAACAAGGTTGGATACTGTTCAGGAAGGAGAAGTATTCAGCAGATGGGAGCCCCCTCAAGGAAAAGTTGAGACTTAAACTCAAGCTTCAAGGGGTCCCATGTTCAATGGAGCTAGACACCGGGTCAGCTCTATCTATTATTTCATACAGGACATTTGAGTATATCTGTAGACAGGGAAAGAGGCGAGTTCAAATCAAACCATCAAGCCTAATCCTGACTGACTTTCAAAATTGCAGAGTGTCTGTAAGAGGTGAAGCCCCTTACTGTGCTGGACCAGTATAACTCTGGCCAGAGCATATATTAGCTTAAGATCTGTATGTTAGAATGTTTGGCATTTAAAGGGTTAAACGCTGTTTCCTTAAGAGATGGCTTATGGGTAATGTTGCATGTTAGAGGATGCATGTTAGGATCCTACCTAGTGGCAATGAGGGTGGCGAGGTCTAATTACTACTCCACCCTCATCGCGTCATCAGATAACCGCCCAGCAACCCTCTTCAGGGTGACCCGCTCTCTCCTTCAGTTGAGGGGAGGGGAGGATCCCCTGGAGGGGAGGGCTGAGGACTTTGCTCAATATCTGTATGACAAAGTCGCTCAGATCCGAGAGGGCTTGGACTCTGACTGGGTGGCCCCGGGGGAGGAGACGGGAGCAGGTCTTGAGACTATTATATGGGAGGAGTTTGACTCTGTGGCTCCCGAGGACGTGGACAGGATCCTGGGGAGGCTGAATGCAACCACATGTTTACTGGATCCATGCCCCTCCTGGCTGGTACTGGCGGCCCGGGAGGGTACACGAGCCTGGCTCCAGG